>NC_045438.1:21723224-21740229 GCF_002776525.5 Piliocolobus tephrosceles
GACTTGGTATTGTTGAAATCTTTTAAGAAGAGGGAGGTGATGACAAAGAGGTAAATACAGTGAAGAAATTAGTGAGCTCCTTGGTGAGTGCTGAATGGGTAGAAAGATGCATAGATAGGGATGGGGAGCAAGTGTAGAGATGAGGTTAACAGATAAGTAAAGAGAAAAGGCTCAGATCTCAGGGCCACATTAAGTCAGAACCAGTATATTTCTTCCGGTACAATCCATTTGTGAGATCACCAATGATGTTATTGTAATTAATTTATAAAGGATTAACTAATCATCTGCCCAGGGAGAACAGATGTATTATAGTTAATCTGTATTTTAGATATCATTTGATCATCTTTCGTCAGTGTTATAGTTTTTAAAGTGTTTCCAAACAAAAGTCATTTGTATTCAAGAAATGACTCTTCCTACTGCTTACATTAAAAAGTAAATGACATGCAAACTATATGTAAACTATAAATTCACAAAAATTCTGCTTGGAAATAATTAACAGTTCACCAGAAGCTTAAAATGCAACAGACATCACCAGTCCCTGGTGTTATGACACTGACACTTCATTTCCTTCTTATTTTTATATCTCTGTCTTTTTATTTGTTTATTTTGCATCTTGGCACTTTCCTCCCACTCCTGATGTTAAACATGCAGCTTCACCCAAGTGTGAACTTCAGAGAGTATTCCATCAGTTACTCTCCCTCTGTGGTCTGCACAATGCCCTAACAGACTGGTATGAATTTTGAAAGCCTTCTCCTGGCAGCAGCCTCAGGGGTTCCTTTTCTTTCCTGCTTTAGGGATGCTTTGTCAGCCTGTGAATGCTGCCTCTTTGGTTGGCTTTGTGGAGACAGCTTGTGCTCAGATGTGATTTAGTTGTAAGCTGATTGCTGCTCCATATGTGAAGGGAAAGAGGGAGTGACCAGTTCCGAGGCGGCCAGCCAGTGTGCCCCAGTCCATTACGTCAGCATCGCATGATGGGGAACCAGGCAGTGCCAAACAGTCTCAGTCTCTTCTTGGTGCCCTTTCTTTCTTTCTTTCTTTTTTGGTCTTTTAAGGAAAGATAAGAAAGCCTGGGAAAAGAGCAAGAGATGCAAGATACGCCTGCCTTTCCTTGAGAATGACTAAATGCTATTTATTATGAAATACGTTTTTCTTTTAAATTGAGGTTCTGTAATAGAGGAGGGGAATAAAGAAGGATAGAATCTTGGGGAAGAAATAATTTATAGTATATTGAAACTCAGGTGTGGTATATCAGTTTTATCTGTTTTGGTACTTTATTGATTTCCCCCTGCCCCCAACTTGCTCCTAGGTTTTGTAACGGTTATATTAATTTTATCTAGAAATATGTACATTAACAGAGCAGAGGCAGAAAATAATACTTTTTTCAGTTGGGAGGAAGGTTAATCAACATAATGAGAATGTTTCTTCTGTTATCTTTCTGTTCTGGTTATTCTTCCTCAGACTTCATTGCTTAAAACAGACTGTATGCTTCAAAAATATAGTAGGCTAGTCCCCATATGTCTCATCAATATCACATATTGTTCAGGGGAGGCTTATCTGAAAGTAATGTGACACATTGGTTTACCAGTGTTGTTATCCGAGGACTATACCATGGACATTCCATATGCCTTGTGGAAGCAATTTTAGTTGGTGTTGATAACGCATTTTCACAATAGGTTTCATGGCAATCAACAGTGTTTTGACCCTCAGTTTAAACATCTCATCAAGGAGGTTTTTAAAATAAGAGCCTGGTTCTACTGAGGTCCACTAACTTCTCCGTATGAACATGTGAACCAAACCCTAAAAGCATTTCTTGCTGCTTATCTACAATAGAATTGTAAATTATTTGTTTGATCACATGGGGCTAACAATGGTAACCCTCCTGATACTACTTGTTTTCACAAATTAAAGGAAAGAAGAATTTATGTTAAAAATAAAGGAAGGAGGAATTTGTGTTAAAAATAATAAAGTATGTTTTCTTATTCTTCGGGGAAGAGAGATAACTTTCTGAGAAAATTTATTCCAGTTATGAAGCAGAAACACCAAATCACACACTTCAAATCTTTCTGTCACTTTTAACAAAGCTGATTGATTATGTGAGTTTATACCTGTCACCTTTCCTTTGGCAAAGGAAGCCTTCACTTTGTCTTTAATGTCTGAAATGTTAAGAATATCTTTATGTATTATTTAATAAATGTTTTATTTGATAAGTGAAGTAGCATTGTCACTGTAAAAAAAATTAGAAAATGCAGAAAACATAATGGAAAAAAATCATTCCATTATTCTGTTACATAAAGGGAACCTCTCTTATTATTAAATGATTGATTGGCTGACAGGTTATTTGCTAAAAGGAAAGATCCAACTATCCAAGTTGATTTTGGTACTTTTCTTTTTCAGTACTTGTTACAGCTGAAATGATCTAATTCAGGGGCGTTCAATCTTTGGCTTCTCTGGGCCACCTTGGAAAAAGAACTGTCTTGGATCACACGTAAAATACACTAACACTAATGATAGCTGAGAAGCTTAAAAAATGCAAAAGAGATCTCATAATGTTTTAACAAAGTTTATGAATTTGTGTTCAGCCACATTCAAAGACATCCTGGGCTGCACGCAGCCCATGGACCATGGGTTGGACAAGCTTGATCTAGTCCTTTGTGAAATTTTTATTTTTATTTTTGGCTATCTCTCCCCACTAATATATAAGCTCCATGAGGACAGGTGTTTTTTTCTGTTTTGTTCACTGTTGTGTCCCCAGTACTATTAAGAACAATGTCTGAGACTAGAAGCCATTCAGTATTTGTTAAATAGTGCATTAATGAACAAGCGTTACCTTTTATGAGTCCTTGCCCAGTTGAACTTATCCTGTCTAAGCAATTTTTTCTCTTGATACTCAAATTAGCTTTACAGAAAGAATCTTTCCCTAAGCTTTACATCATGTTGCAAAATCAGAAGCTAAGACTGTTGAACACCATGGGTTTGGATGGTTAGGGCAGGTTCCTTTGTGTTTGTTATTAAATGATTGTTCTATTACTGGACTTCTTGGGTTGTTCTTTTCAAGCTACTTTTCTTTGATTTTCATTGAAAGGAATGGCATGGAGGGATGACCATGCCTTCCTTCAACAATTCCTTCTGGCTTCGCTGGCCTTTTGAATCTGCCGAACTCTTGTGCAGGACTTTCGCATGAGCTGTTCCCGTGCCTGGAAGTCTCTTCTGTGCTCTTCAGGGGACAGTTCTTTCAACTCTGTGCTTGGCTATCAGTTACCCAGAGCGAGACTCCGTCACCAAAACAAAAACAAAAACAAAAACCAAACCAAACAAAAACAAAAACCAAAACCCAAGTCAAAAGGTCAAACCCTGTACTTGTCCTTCCAGTCGCTTGCTTGGGCCTCTTCCAAGTGTACATCTTTTCCTTTTGTTCCTGCTCTGAAGCTTTTTTTTTTTTTCCTTTCCTTTTCTTTCTTTCTTTTTTCTTTTTCTTCTTTTTCTTTTTTTAAGACAGGGTCTCACTGTCACTCAGCCTGGAGTTTAATAGCGTGATCTTGGCTCACTGCACCATCCACCTCCCAGGCTCAAGCAATCCTCCCACCTCAGCCCCCTGAGTGATTTTTTTTTTTTTTTTTTTTTTTGTAGAGATGAGGTTTCACTATGTTGCCCAGGCTGGTCTCAAACTCCGGAGCTCAGATGATCCACCTGCCTCAGCCTCCCAATGTGCTGAGATTACAGGCATAAGCCACTGAGTCAGACCCCTGCTCTAAAGTTTTTAAATCAACTTTCACTCGTGCTCTAAAACTTGCCTCAATCTCTTCTTCTGCCTTATGCCCCTCAGTTGAATTTTTTCTTCTGTGAAGACAAGAATTGAGGTGGCTGCAGACCCTTATGGATTCGCTGCTTGTAACTCAGATATTCACCACTGCTAACAGTTTGATTCATTCCAGATACCCTATCTGATATTGCTTGGAACATGAGACAGAAAGACAGATGAGTTTATGTAGTGCTCTTCAGAGGCACGGTGTGGATGCTTTCTTTCTCCGTCTCTCTAGCAGCCCTGTACATTTCCAACCAGAGACACCCACACACATCTATAGAGTTAGGACAAAGACACAAAGCTCCTAGGTTGATTTTTACCTTAAGTAAAATTCTGTGAAACAGGGATGTGAATTAGACATTCTGAAATAAGTAAAATATTTGGATTAAGAAAAATAATTGCCCTAAAATAGAAATCATTAACCCCATACAAGACACGGATTTAATTAAAGTCATTTAAATACCTGATCCTGATAAAATCACTATGATTTTCTGTGATTGCAGGCTTCATATGCAATGGTAAAATGCAATTTGAGGAGTATTTATTTTGAGATGCCATGTTAAGTCAATGCCCAAACTAATCTCCACAAACCCTTTGATGACACTTTAATTCGAGCCAACAAAATGGTGAGTGAATTTTATTAGGGTCAATACAACATAAAAATAAATTAGTTTAAACTGTAATTTTTCTCTGTCGTACAAATACTTTATTGATCAGACAGCAACTGTTTACTGCCCTCCCCTGATCTGTTGTGGAAATACTGCTTCAGTTGGAGAAAATGATAGTACAAAGAAAAGAAAATTTAGCCTTTTCATCCCATGGATAAAGTCAAATGGCTTCTTTCTAGGATGCAATATCACCTATGTTTCATATTGCTATACATTAGCTTATCCTCAAAAGTAATAAGAAGAAACTATAGCATTTAGTTGATGCTATCTTAGAGCCCTGGGATCTCCTGAGTGGTGCTAACTTTTCTTCTCTTTCTGGAAATATTACTTATTCTCATTAAAAAAGTAGATATGGGAATAACTAAATTGAGTCAAACTCACTCCCTGATATAGTTTTACTTCACACAAAAGGGCCTTTCTATTGAACTTGTGGGTATTTAACTGAATTCCAGTAGCTCAAATACAACTTTATGGGAAATTCATTGCCCCTTTCTTCCAGCCTGAATGTGAAATTAAAATAGGTAGGAGAAGTTGAGAGGGTGGCCTGTTTAAGTGGGGCGGTTAGACCATTTACATTCAAGTTTAATATTGATACATGAGATTTCGATTCTATCACGACATCTTTAGCTGTTTGCTTTGTAGTTTCTGCTGTGTTTTTCTGTCTGGGGTCTGAGGGCTTTGTACTTCAGTGTGATTTCTGTTTGTTTTAGAATCATGGGATGGTAGAACCAGAAGTAAATGAGAGTTAACAAACCAAGTGCTAGCCCTTTGTGATGGTTAATACTGAGTGTCAACTTGATTGGGCTGAAGAATACAAAATATTGCTTCCAGGTGTGTCTGTGAGGGTGTTGCCAAAGGAGATTCACATTTGAGTCAGTGGGCTGGGAAAGGCAGATCCACCCTTCAACTGGGTGGGCTCACTCTAATCAGCTGCCAGCATGGCTAGAATATAAGCAGGCAGAAAAATGTGAAAAGAGAGCCTGGCCTAGCCTCCCAGTGTACATCTTCCTCCCGTGCTGGATGCTTCCTGCCCTCGAACATTGGACTCCAAATTCTTCAGTTTTGGAACTCCGACTGGCTTTCCTTTCTCCTCAGCCTGCAGACAGCCTATTGTGGGATATTGTGATCATGTGAGTTAATATTTAATAAACTCCCCTTTATATATATATTCCATTAGTTCTGTCCCTGTAGAGAACCTTGACTAATAGTCCCTTGAATTAAAATATGCTGAAACCAAGGTCCAGAGAGTGAAGTCACATAGCAATCAACAGAGGTTGATTCTGCTACCCCTGATTTCCTCTTCCATGTAGGCTCTTCTTCATTGTCTGAGTTTGGAAAACCCATCTCTGTGTGCACCTGGGTTGTAATAGCTTCCCCAGCTTTCATCAAACCCTTAATGCTGTTGTGCTGCCCCCTGGTGACAAGGATTATCCACTACAGCTACAGAATTTGGCCTAAGCATGCTCCTCCCTCTATTCATTCAGTTGACAAATATTTATTGAGATCTACACGATGCCAGCTCCCTTCTAGACACTGGAGTTTCAGTAGTAGAAAAGCAACGCAATATCTCTGTCAAACACATTAAATAACACATAAGGCTATAGAGATGATAAATCAGAGAAGGGACTGTAACTTTAAATCATATGTTCCTAGTTTGGCCTCTCTGGAAATAAGACGTTTGAGAAAAGACTTAAAGGAAGTGAGGGCATAAGCCGTGTTGGTGCCAGGGGAAGCAAGGCCTGGGCAGCGGAAATGTGAAGACGCCAAGGATCAAGAGGGCGTCTGCTGGTTCTGAGGAATGGTAAAGAGGTCATTGTGCTCTGAGTTTAGTGAGATGCGGAGAATAGAGACAAGCACAGAGCCATGCAAAGGCAGAGAAGGGAAGGACCAGTGGGGCCTGTGGGCTGGAGCAAGAGTTTGGTTTTTCTCTGGATATGGGGACCGCTGGCCTTTTGTGAGTAGAGGTATGACACTAACCTTCGGAAGCCTTTAGAGTCCTCTGACTGCTGCATTGTGAATACACTGGAGTGGGGACCACGGTGGAAGTAGAGAGGCCTAGCATGAGGCCATTGCAATAACTGAGACAAAACAACAGCAGTGAGGACTGAGGAGACAGGTGTGAGGCGAGACCCTGCGCACATCCTGAAGTTACAGCCTTTGCTGATGATGTGATGTAGGAGGCGTGGGAAAGACACACATCAATGTTCACCCCAAATATTCTACCTGAACATGAACGAATGGAGTGGCCATTAAATGTGATAGAAAAGGCTCAGTGAGAAGCAGATTCTCAGAAGAAGACGAGGAGCTCAGTTTAGAATGCATTAATGTTTCTATTTATTTATGTATTGATTACTTATAGTGCTGTTCCTTCCCTCTTGTAGATCTAAATTAGCATCTGGTATAATTTCCCTTCTATCAGAAGAACTTCCTTTAACATTTCTTTTAGTCCACATCTGCTGGTGACTAATCCCCTCAGCATTTTCTGAAAACATCTTCATTTCACTTTCAATTTTGAAGGATATTTTCACTGAATATGGAATTCTGGGTCAGCAGTTCCTGCCTCCCCGAACCTCCTACCCCTACCCCAATCCATAAGTTTGGCTGCTTCAGTGTCTACTGACTTTTATAATTTCTGACAATAATTCTGTTGTCATATTGATCTTTGTCCTCTGAATTTAATATGCTTTTATTTCCTGGTCAAACCTAGACTTTTCGCTTCGTTGTGTTTTCAGCAATTTGATTATGGTGTGCCTTGGTATGGCACCCTGTATGTAAGTCCTAATAGACTCATCTAGTTGTCAAGCTGGACTTGTCTGAGTCATTCTCTGGTCTGTCAGCACCTTCCTAGCTTATAGGGGAGAATGTTATAGTCCTAAGTTTTTCTCATAGCAGTAGTTTCACTTGATATGCTAGAGGGTATTGCCAATAGGCAAAGGAAGTGTTTTTTCTCTCCTTTCCATTTTACAGGGCTTATCACTGGAACCCAGTATTTTCTTTCTTTTAAAATTATATACACACATATACATAAATTATGCACATTTATATGTGTGCATATATACATGTAGTCTGTGACAAAGCTTCAGGGGGTCCTGAGAACATGTGCCCCTGGTGTGGTTTTCTTTGTTTCTGTTTGTTCTTTCTTCTGTTTGGGGTTCTTAGAGGTTCTGGGATATGTGGGTATATGTTTTCATTAAATTAAGAACATTTTTTGTCATTATTTTTTAAGGGTTTTTTTTTTCTTCTGTCAATTCCCTTTACTGAGTCTTCAACTGCATACTGTTAGATTGCTTGATAGTGTCAAATAATATCATTGACAAGGTCATGATGCTTCGTTCATTTTTTTAAACGTCTTTTTTTTCTCTGTGCTTTATTTTGGACATTTTCTATTGCTTTAAGTTTAATATTTTTAAGTTCAATTTTGTAGGGTTTAATCTGTTGTTAATCTTTTCCATTATATTTTTAATTTCTGATATTATATTTTATCTCTGCAAACTATGTATAATTCTTTTTATAATATATCTACCACTTCTTCCCTCATAATGTTAATATTTTCTTCCACTTTCCTGAGTGTATGGAGTATAATTATAATAGAATTTGAAATTTTCTGTCTGCTAATTTCCTCATCTCTGTAAATCTGGTTCTGCTGCTGTTGAGTGACTTTCCTTTCGGTTATAGGTCATATATCCTGCTTCTTTGATGTCTGTTATTATTATTGTTTTTAAAATTATTGTCATTATTTTTGAGACAGAGTCTCACTCTCTTACCCAGGCTGGAGTGCAATGGCATGATCTCCACTCACTGCAACCTCTGCCTCCTGGGTTCAAACCATTCTCCTGTCTCAGCCTCCCAAGTAGCTGGGACTACAGGCATGTACCACCACACCCACACCTGGCTAATTTTTGTATTTTTAGTAGAGATGCGGTTTCACCATGTTGACCGGGCTGGTCTTGAACTCCTGACCCCAAGTGATACGAGTGCCTTGGCCTCCCAAAGTGCTGGGATTATAGGCATGAGCCACTGCATCTGGTTTGGTGTCTGTTATTTTTAATTTGAAGACAGACATTATACATTTTGTGTTGTCAGGGGCTATATTTTGTTGTATTCTTTTAAATAGTGCTGAACGTTGTTCTGGCATGCAGTTAGTTAAGCTGCTTAGATTCAGTTTGAACCTTCTGAGGCCTGCCTTAAGCTTTCTTAGGGTTAATCCAGGGCACTTTTTGGTTAAAATTTAACTTATCTCCAAAACTAAGTGGACACTCCTCTGAGAATTTTACCCAATGCTCCACCTATTTCAAGGTCTTTCTCCGAAACACTGAGTATTTTCCACCCTGTGTGGTTAGAATTTTTCTGCCTGCTGATTTTTAAAGGGGTTTTCTCCAGTTTCAGATAGTTTTCTGTCACGTATGTTCACATCAGTACTCAGACAATGACTTGAGGTGCTCCTCCGCAGTTCTTGAATCCTTTCTCTGTAGCTCCCTCCTCTCTGCCTCACAGATTTCTAGCTGCTTTGGCTTTTCTCAACTCAGATCTCTTATTCTCTACTCAGTGAGATAACTTGGCTCTTGGTTTCTTCTGTCTCCTCTACAGTCTGGAAACTGTCCAAGCAGTAAGCTGATAGTAAGGATAGGGCTCATCTTACTCGGCTTTTTTCTTCTCTTGGGGAATCACTGTGCATACTACCCGTGTCCAATGGCTGAAAATTATTGTTTCATATATATTGTCTGATTCAGTAGGATGCTGCGGGTGGTGGTTAAATCCAATTTCTGTTATTCCAAATTGGTAGAAAGCAGAAACTCTTAGGGCATTTTAATGTGGGTATGTATCTGTTGAACATGCAAGTACCGACGTCATGTAGGCATTTAGATATATGTGTTTGAAGATCAGGAAAGAGATCCAGATCAGATATACATGTTTGTTATATACATTTAATCACATATTGCCTTGGAAAATTTCTTCCCAATGGCCCCTTCCCTCTTATCAGGACTAAATTGTTACACATTCTATCTTATCAGGTGTCACTAAGGAGATAGACTAAATAAAATGAAGTAATAGTGTCACTGAGTCCCTCTTTCCAGGTACGTATTTATTTGTTAATAAGGCCTACCCAACTCAATATTCTTGCCAACCAAACATAAATAGATTTTACCTGAATCGTCAATTCTTTTCCATTAATAGTGGCTTCCTGAAGTGCTATATATAGAAGAAATCTGAGGCAATGCCCAGGGAAAGAGTGCTATGACTGATTACTTATTTCTGTTGCGGAAGCAGAAAGGAGAATAGAGATAACTGTACCATGTGTTATGCTGCCTCTTTTGGCGTAAAACAATAAATGGATATATTTGGGGCAAGTGATATACAAACAACACAATATAGATTATCAACCATTTTGCTTTTATTGAGAAAAGTATTAGCTAGTTATTTCTGTAGAATAGCTCATAAACATATATTCCCAGCCCCAAACTAGTTTAGGACACAAATTCATGTTGAATTTTTTTCTAGTACAATGTGGTTAGAAAATATAACGTCTCCTTATGCAAATCATAGCTGGTTGTAGTGTGACAGGCCCCCCACCAGGCTACCTAAGGGCATATGTCTGCCACCTGAACCCTGAAGGCTGGGCAGTGAGCCAAGGTCATGGCACCCAAACCAGGTGTCCCTGAGAAGCCTAACAACCTGGAGAATATCTGAAAACATACCAAGAAAAACAGTCTCATTGCTCAAACACAGCCAGCAAAGAGCCAAAAAAACTAGCTTAAAAGAATGCCGCCATCCAGGAGTGCCCTGTATGTAAGTCAAAATAAATTCATCTACTCTTCAATCTGGACTTGTGTGAACCATCCAGCCCCAAGTTTTTTTCTCTTAACAGTGGCTTCATTTGATATATTGGAGTGTGTTTGCCACAGGCAAAGGAAATCTCTTCTCTCTCTTTTTCATGTTATGGGGCTTATCAGCTGTCTTTCCTATATAAGGGGAAATCTAGAAGAAAAAAAATCATACTTTTTTAAGCTGGAAGTCAAGAAAAGCTCTACCTGGAACATCAGAGCTAAACCTTCTTTAGATTATATTGAATTGTATTTTCAAGTTTACTCAAATGATATTTGGAATATAGTAGGCTTCAATAAACAATTTGTGAATGCATTAAGTGAGTGACTTTTCTATTTTCAACCTTGAATGGATACTGTAGTAGTCCATTCTTACACTGCTATAAAGAAATACCTGAGACTGGGTAATTTATAAAGAAAAGAGGTTTAATTGACTCACACTTCCACAGGCTGTACAGGAAGCATGAACAGGGTGAGGGGGCAGGAAACATACAATCATGGCAGAAGATGAAGAGAAAGGAAGAACATTTTACCTGGCCAGAGAAGGAGAAAGAGAGCAAAGCGGGAGGTGCTACACAGTTTTAAACAACCAGATCTCTTGAGAACTCATTCACTATCATGAGAAAAGCAAGGGGGTAATTTGTCCCCATGATCCAGTTGCCTCCCACCAGTTTCCTTCTCCAACACTGGAGTTACAATTTGACATGAGATTTGGGCAAGGACACAAATCCAAACCATATCAAATGCCTAAGTTTATTGCTAAGACCTTTCCTTGTAGCCAAATGTTGACACTCTGGGATCACAAAACACCTCAGGTAAGTCTTGAAAGACCTCAGCTACAGAAAAGATACTAATTGTGGCTGATCAATACCTTCAAAAGGGTGAATTTAATCCAGATAACAGGGTCATGATAGTTAATTTTATATGTCAACCTGACTGGGTTAAGGAATGCCCAGGTAGCTGGTAAAACACTGGTTTTAGGTTTTTATGGGGGTGTTTGTGGGGGAGTTTCTGGAACACATTAGTATTTGAATCAGTGAATTGAGTAAAGAAGATCCTGTGGGCAGGCATCGTTCAATCCATTGAATGCCAAGATAGAATACAAAAGTGGGGGAAGGGCAAATTCTCTCTCTCTTTCCCATTGAATTAGGACACCCATCTTCCCCTGTTCTTGGACGGCAGAGTTCTTGGACTCTGGGACTTATACCACCACCCTCATCTCTGCTTTCCTGGTTTTCAGACTGGGAGTTCTGCCACTCAATTTCCTGGTTATTAGCCAGGCTTCTCCCAAGGGACAGAATCAATAGGATACATGTATATATAAAAGGAAGTTTATTATGGAGATTTGGCTCACACGTTTACATGGTGAAGTCCCATGTTAGGCTGTCTGCAAGCTGGGGAAATAGAGAAGCTGGTAGAGGCTCAATCTAAGTCTGAAAGCCTCAAAACCAAGGAAACTGACAATGCAGCCTTCAGTCTGTGGCCAAAGGCTCAAAAGTCCCCAGGAAGCTGCTGGTGCAAGTCTTAGAGTTCAAAGACTAAAGAACCTGGAGCCTGATCTCAAAGGACAGGGGGAGTGAAAGCAAGCATCTGGCATAGGAAGAACAAAGACAGCCAGGAGACTTGGTAGGGAAACTTACCCCACCTTCTTCCACCTGCTTTGTTCTAGCAGTGCTGGCAGCCAGTTGGATGGTGCCCACCCACACTGAGAACAGGTCTTCCTTTCCCAGTCCACTGACTCAAATGTCAGTCTTCTCTGACAACACCCTCACAGACACACCCAGGAACAATACTTTATCAGCCATCTAGGCATCCCTCAATCCAGTCAAGGTACCTAATATTAACCGTCATGCCGGGGTCTCTAGTTGCAGATGTCAGATTGTGGGACTTCTGGACCTTCATAATTGCTGAGTCAATTCCCATAATGTATTTCCTCTAATATAGAATTTATATCCATCCTATTGGTTCTGTTTTCTGGAGATCCCTGACTAATACAAGGGCCCAGTGTGAGGTGGAGTTTCCATCTTTCCACACATTACCCATCATGATTCCTCTTCAGTTGACTCAAGCAGAGTTAGTTGCACCTGGGAACTTTGCTTGTGCTTCTCATTTAATTCAGTTTGACAAGCATTTAACAAGACCTTACTCTGCAGCAAGGTTTCTCAATCTTGGCACTCTTGACATTTTGCCTTGACATTTTGTTGTCTAATTCTATGCTGTGCTGTGCTGTGCTGTCCTGCACATTGTAGGATGTTTAGCAATATTCCTGGCTTTCACTCACTAGATGCCAGGGGTACGTTCAACCACCCTCAGTCCTGATAATGTCTCCAGACATCAACAAATGTCCCAAGAGTAAAATCACTGTTCCTTGAGAAGTACTACCCTCCACTCTCACCTTTGTAAATAAACCTTCCTTGAATTATCATATTTTAAGTATGACATCTGTATTCTGTTGGAATTAGTGACTGATACACAGTGTGTGCAAAGATAAATGAATTTGAATTTCATTTTGAGGTGTACAAGGAGAAATAACATGTTTGGTCTTAGACTATTTGGTTGTCTTATACAGTAATTAAAAAAATAACTTGGGTGGTAGAAAGAGTGAAGTGCTAGATCTAGAATCAGTAGAATGCCTAGACAGGTGATGATGAGGGCCTAAGCCAGGGATTCCCTACTGAATGAATGGGGAATAGCTGTACAGGAATATGGACCCCTCACACCTCGGGATGGTTGAAGGCGTTCGAGTCTTGTTTCCAGTAACTTATACAATCAGATCTTTTTGGCCAGGCTCAGTGGCTCGCACCTGTAACCCCAGCACTTTGGGGGACTGAGGCAGGTGGATCACCTGAGGTCAGAAGTTCAAGAGCAGCCTGACCAACATGGCAAAACCTCGTCTCTACTAAAATACAAAAAATAGCCAGATGTGGTGGCAGGTGCCTGTAATCCCAGCTACTCGGGAGGCTGAGGTGGAAAATAGCTTGAACCCAGGAGGCAGAGGTTGCAGTGAGCCGAGATCATGTCACTGCACTCCAGCCTGGGCAACACAGTGAGACTCTGTCTAGAAAAAAAAAAAAAAGATCTTTTACCACCATAGGTTATACTTACAGAATATAATCATTTTCTAAAATGAAAATAATTTCTCTTTTATGTGGAAAGTGTGAAAACCCTGGCCTGAACTAATTCATGGGCAATGAGGACAGTAAAGAGGAATTATATTTCCAAGATGCTGATAAGGCAAACGTGATTAGACTTGGTGGTTGATTAATATGGGGGTGTGAGATAGTGAGGAGTCAAGGACGACTCAGGTATTTGCTTAGGTGCCTAGATAGATAGTGGTGGTTTTGCCAACCAACATTGGAAACACAGAAGGAAGAGAAGAGCATGTTGTAGAGGACTATCTGCTTTTACAACTGAGCAGGCCATTCACCCATTAACATTATAGTCCCGCTCTTGCAAACGAAGATGGGCATTCCTCCTCTGCAAACAGGGAGGACAAAGGAGCCTACAAGACTGGCCTCAGTTGCAAATAGCAGACCCTGGGGGCTTGTTTATATGTAAACATCTTGGAAATTCAGAAAGTCAGGGAAAGATCAGAGAAACAAAAATGTGTCTGGTGACTTGCTAACATTCCACAAACGAAGGTATAAAATAAAGCAGAGCGTGTCGTTTGGGGCGGCCGCCATGTTTGTCTTGTCTTGTGTTGTCTTGTGTGTTCATTCCTTTGTTCAGGAAACACGCGGGCCCCAACACATGTTTTGGAGCAGTGGTTCTCAAAGTGTGGTTCCTGGACTAGGATAATCGGCATCACCTGGGGACTTGTTGGACATGCAATTCTCAGACTGCACCCTCATCTACTCTGGCGGTGGGATCCAGTGATCTAAGAAACTCTCCAGGTAATTATGATCTATATCAGAATTTGAGAGCTTCTATTTGGATGTAAGGTAATACTTTCCACCCGAGGCTTGTTGAATGTTCCAGCAGGACATTCAGCGAAGTTCCAGTGGCCATCTACCATTGGTTTCCATGTGCTTAGTCTTATGGGCTTTTGTTATTGTTTTGTTTGCTTGTTTTTTTTTTTTTTTAGTGAAAAAGGAAGAGCTGTCAAGCTCCTTTTTACCCCGTTGTTCCTTGAGGACAAACAGAATCACAGAGAACATTTCTTTTAGAAAAATGATACACACAAAACTTGGATAAACGATGGTTATGGTGTTAATATTTCAATGTGAAGTCCACTTTTTTTTCAGAGCTCTGGAATTGTATGAACTGACGGGAGGATTTAGGTTCATCTCTTTTTATTTTTCCCTTCTGTACCTTCTTCTTAATTAGTAAATGACTTGGGTACTCTGTGCACAATTCTCAAGTAGAAGCAGAGAAGTGCCTGTACGTTGGGAGGTACTGATTTGTTTTTCTAAGACCAGCCCAGCGGGCGCAAAAGAACTAGCGAGTAGGCAAGGGTTAACAGCAAAACTGCACATTTGTTTTGGTAACCTAAGGTGTGGGGGAGAAGTCTGTCCGCCTCTGGCAAAGGAGGCCGGCAGAGTCCCCCGGTGGGGCTCTCCGACGGACTTCCCACAGTCCTGACATCCCGACAGGAGTGGGGCTGTGAGAAGGCCGGTGGCTCACTGGCCGAGAGTGGCTTTTCTAGGAGTGGGAGGGCAATAGGCAGGGCACGGGCGTGTCCGGGGGCGATCCACAGGTGCGACCAGGTAAATCTTGGTCTCTTCGGATTGACGTCACCTGGCGCATGCCCAGTTGGTCTGCACCTTCCCGGGGGCTGGCTGCATTTTCGCGCGCGGGAAGAGTTGGTGGTGAAGAAGAACCCGGAAGTGCACCGTCTTGCCTCCGTTCGTCCAAACAGGTACTTCGATACCATCTGTGCTCATCACTAGGTGTCAGGACCAACGAAAGTGAAAAGGTGAGGAAGGAGAAGTAGTGAGCAAGCCTGCTGCCTGTTCTTCCTCCCACCCATTTGTTTTCTATATCAGGGATCAGCAATGGCCCATGGGCCAAATCTGGTCTCTGACCCGTTTTTGTAAACAATATTTTATTGGAACATCACCATGCCCATTTGTTAACATATTATCTATGACTGCTTTTGCACTACTCAGCAGAGTTTGGTTGTGACAGAGAATATATGAAGTGCAACATCTAAAGCTTTTTCTTCTCTGGCCTTTTAGAGAAAAAGCTTACTGACCTCTCTTTGAGACCAGGGGTTCTCAAAGTTCAGCATTCATCAGAATCCCTGGGGTGGGGAGGGGGGTTTGAAACGCAGGTCACCAGGCCTCTGCTTCAGTGTTTCTGATTCAGTAGGTCTTGAATGCAGCCTGGGATTTTACATTTCTAACAAGTTCCCAGTTGATGCTGATGTTGCTGGTCTGGGGGCAACACTTTGAGAATGTATTAGTCCACTCTTGCATCTCTCTAAAGAAATACCTGAAACTGGGTATTTTATAATGGAAAGAGGTTTAATTGGCTCATGGTTCTGCAGGCTGTACAGGAAACATAATGCTGGCATCTGTTTGACCTCTGGGGATGCTTCAGGAAACTTACAATCATGGTGGAAGGTGAGGGGGGAGCAGGCACTTCACGTGGCCACAGCAGGAGCAAGGTGGTGGGGGTAGTGCCACAAACTTTTAAACAAACATCTTGTGAGAACTCACTCACTATCATGAGGACAGTACCAAGGGAATGGTTCTAAACCACTCAAGAAATCCACTCTCATTATCCAGTCACTTCCCACCAGGCCCCACCTCCAACATTGGGTATTACAGTTTAACATAAGGTTTTGGTGGGGACACAAATCCAAACTATATCAGAAAACTACTGCTTTCAGCAGTGTCTTTGTACCCTCAGAACTCATGCTTGCCTAGATCAAAGAAAAAGCTGCCTATACAAGCTCAATCAGGCTCTGCTGCTACCTCAGCATGCACTGTCACTCTTATGGAACTCCATTTTCATCCTACTGGTTCCCTTTATGTGTGAGTCCTCTCTGTACAAGTCTTTAAGATAAGCTATTTGCTTACATAAAAAAAGCCTGCCTTTCTCCTTATTTTCCTGAGGTATGATATATTAGAATGTTGACATCTAGATCTTTTTAAGAATTAGCAACTATTCTCATTGATTATAGCTTATAATCATCTTTTTTTCTGTTTATTCATATCTATTTACCTTGTTCCTATACGAAATTAAATAAATTATTTGAAGCCACAATTTTTGTTTTCCTTATTTGAGTGAAAGCTTTTAAAGAGAGGGAAACTATTTTTCACAAGTTGGAGAAATTTGTGAATGTCTCCAATAAACACAGTATCAGCCTGAAGTAGGATTTAGGAAGAAGTTGAGATAGAATCCAACAGAGGTGTTGACTACTTTCTCTGTTTTAATGAGCTTGGCTTTTACAAGATTGTTTCATTACTTTGTTAGAAGTGCTGTGGCTTAATCACCACAGCACCAGACAGGGCCATATGTGCATATAGGTGAGAGTACATTCAATAATAAAAGCTTTTGTAATATTCAGCACTTTTCATATGGTTGCTTTCTTCCCTTCCTACAGAAAATATAAAGGTGACTGTCTCTGGGTTTACCATGTAATATAAGATTGGTATAATTTAATTTTGAATTGTAAGTTCATAGGAAGTAGGACTATATTTGCTTTATTAGTTGACCAGCTATGAGTAAAGTACTATATCTACCCAATAGCTTAATAAATTCATGCA
>NC_045438.1:21740239-21751801 GCF_002776525.5 Piliocolobus tephrosceles
TATGAGTAAAGTACTATATCTACCCAATAGCTTAATAAATTCATGCAATAATATTTCTCCTCCCCTTCTTCTCATACTGTGTTTATCAGGGTCTATGGTTGAGGAAAAAAAACTACCAAGAAGTAGTGAAGGTTTATATAAGTCAGTTTGTTTCTCCCCAATTCTGCCCTGAAAAAAAAATTGGTAGTAGGAAAATAAAAGTCTGATAAACTTATCATCCAACTTTTAAAAAACATAAAAATTGATGAACTGTTGGGATGAAGAGCCAGGAAAACAGCTACCCAATCTATAAATTGCTCAGCCAGAATGACGTATTAGCAGCCACTCTTTAAATATGAAATGTACTAGCACTGGTTCTATCCATTTATGATAGATTTTATGCCTCAGATATATTCATAATGTATTACAGTGCTGAAGTTCATTTCTCACACATTTATATATTTAATATTTTCTCCCCAGAAGATTTGAATGTGGTTAAAGGCAAAGTTGTATTTCTTCTTGATAATAATAACATAATAAAGTGTTAACCATAAAAGAAGTTCAGTATGAATTTATGATTGGAGCCAGGCTGTATTTTATGCTGCAGCAATAATGCTCTTACTCACCTGACGGTGGCTTCTTTCAACATCATTACTCTTCTGGTTTAGGACTTTGTGATAAAAAGTCATCTTCTTAAAACTGGCACTTTCAGTTCTTGATAATTCAAGATGATGGGCTTTCAGAAAAACACATACCCTGAAGAATACCTTAAGGAAACCAAGTGTTTCTAATTATTGTGTCTTTGATTTAATACCAGATGGTAATAATATGACTATTACAAAATGGCAGAGTTGTTTCTACTTAGGAATACATTAGTAAAACTATTCCGTGGCATTAGAAGGAAGAATGGTTATACCAGTTACATCTGGAAGGGTCATTACTTACTGGAAAAGAGCATGAAGGGTCTTTTGAGTTGCTGGAACAGTGCATTCTGTTTCTCCATCTCAGTGCTCATTTCACAAGTGTGGTCATTTTGTGTAAACACATTGACTTAGGATTTGGGTCCTTGATATATGTTAAGCTTCAGTAAAAATGTCTATTAAATAAGAAAAGGTACAATCTAATAGGGTGACTTGGAAAATCAGTCCTATCTTTTTCTGAAGTTGGAATTGTCATCTCTATATAAAGACCAATTATTTTTTACTTTGGAAAATCTGCTTAATTGTTTTTATTTTTGTACTGTAAAGCCAACACGATGTATGGTGCTTAGGCATCCCCTTCTTCTATCGATTTTCTCTGGGATGCTCCCCCCTTGCTACTGACACTGCTTCTTTTGTGGCATATACGATTAGGGGAGGTCTCCATGACAACATGGCAAGAGGTTTTATTTTTTATTTTACATAATTTATTACAGTTGGAAGGTTCTCAGAATGACCCTGGAAAGATGCTGATGATATCTATTATTCCGGTTTACTTCTACAACTTGAAATAACACATCAGGGGCAAAATATTTGCCCTATATACACAAGTGTGTATTATATGTTCACTCCATAACAATGGATATGCATATATACAGGTTGAACATCCCTACTCCAAAAATTAAAAATCCCAAGTTCTCCAAAATCCAAAACTTTTTGGTTGCTGACATGGTGCCACAAGTGGAAAATTCTACACTTGACCTCATGTGGTGGCTCACAGTCAAAAGGCAGTCAAAACTTTGTTTCATGTAATTAAAACATAAAAAATTTTGGGTTTAGAGAAAATCCAAAATCTGAAAAACTGCTCCCAAGCATTTTGGATAAGAGATAGTCCACCTGTAAGTAACTTCTGCAGTGAGCTTCCTTCAGCTGAACAGGAGCTGATAAACTTTTTCACACAGAAATGCCAATAGATAACACTTGTTATCCTTCCCAGACCTACATGCTTTATCGTGGAATGAAAACATTACACACACACACAAAATATATGTGTATATACTATATATTATATATATTACACTATATGTATATATAACGTTATATAAAATGTATATAACGTTATATACATATATGTACATTTTACAGATATATATATAATATATAAAATACACTATATACACACACACACGCACATATATATATAATGTAATACAGCAGGTTGAGAATCCCTTATTCAAAATGCTTGGGACCAGAAGTGCTTGAGATTTGGGGTTGTTTTGGATTTTGGAATATTTACATACATGTAATGAGATATTTTAGGAATGAGACCCAAGTCTAAACATGAAATTCATTTATGTTTCGTAAACACCTTATACACATAGCTTGAAGATAATTTTGTACAATATTTTAAAAAACAAAGTTTTGACTGCATTTTGGCTGCAACCTATTATGTGAAGTTAAGTATAGAAGTGAATTTTCCAATTGTGGTATCATGTCAGTCCTCAACAGGTTTTAGATTTTGGAGCATTTTGGATTTTGGATTTTCAGATTAGGGATGCTCAACCTTGATATTATGTTGTTTGGACTGGAGATAGGAAAGCTTTGGGAGGAAAGAGGGCATTTAGTATTTGGGTGGGGGACATGCTTTCCACTCTGAGCACCACGGAACCACCCCCAAAACTGGTCATCTATGACCATATTTTGGCAAATCCCTTTGCAAGGGGTTTCCTTCAGACATGGGTAATGTAAGCGGGTGTAGTGGTGAGGATGCACCACTGGATTTGGTTCTTGCAGGTGCTTTGTCAGGACTCAGGTATGAGTGGCATTAACAGACTTTCAACACGCACAATTGGCTACTCCAGATGCCCTGGCCTGCTGGATAGACAAATAATGAAATGCTTCAAGCCATCAAGTTAATAAAAGCATCTGATAGTAAATTACATCTACTCCTCTAGATTAGATTTCTACAGATGAATGTATATGTTTGCATTTAAGGCACTTATGCATGCGTTCAGATCATTATGCTCACAACGTTAAGAGAAATATTTTCATGATTTTCAATATATAAATCTAGTATCCAAAGTATACATATAAAAATATTATGTTAGCATAATATTTTTATATGGCAAGACTGAAAATTTTAGATGTCATAATTAGAGTTCAGGATAGGTCGTCCTGTCTCTTCCATGATCCCTACCCTAAAATTTCTTGAGTGAAAATAATCATCTTCAGAAAATTTCTTATAGTCTTTCCTCAGGAAATAATTTATTTATTAATAATATGGCAGAGAATGGCTCAGAAAAAGAAAAAAATATAACCTATAGATTATATTTTTAAAATTCCTAGAAGCTAAAGAGAATTAAAGAATGAAAGCCAAGGGATCAACAAATCTTCCAGAATGTTGCTGGGTTGTGCAGAGATTGCACTGGCTATCTCTTTGTGAAGGGTACTTCTTATTTACAGTTTACCCATGCACTTTGCAAATGCAAAGCACAACCCAGAATATCCTCATTTAAATGAAGGACACAATTAATAGCCCACCTGCTGGGCTAAGGAGAGAATAGTGTGATAGCGAAGCTAAGCTAATTCTTTGATGCTAGGTTAAAAGTCTTGGTCCTTAAACTCATTTCAAATAAAGAGATCAGAAGTCTCTGCAAATAAAAAGAACAAGAGAGCGTTCGTTTTATTAGTGGAAGAAAAGATATTCCTCATTAGTGGAAGAAAAGATATTAGTGGAAGAAAAGATTATTAGTGGAAGAAAAGATATTCCTGAGTGTTTGAGTCCAGACTCTGCCATTTACTCCTTTTATGACTAAGCTTAAAACCAATCTCAATACCAGCTTTTCCATCTGTAAAATTAGCATAATGTTGCTTTACTGAGATAAGACATGGAGATGCAGCAAAAAAGTAAAAAGCCTGTAAAAACAACTATGATTATGATTGATACAGAAATGTCAAGCGCCTGCTATGCTTTGTGCCTTAGGACAGTCCTATGAAGCAGACTGGGAGAAAAGTCTTGGAAAAATTTGCGAAATTCTTCCTTCATTTGAGAATGAATGGGCTTGAGAAACTGTTTTTAAAGAAACATGTACAGCAAGACTGGGGTTATTGCACAAGCTTCAATATGGGGAGAGAAAGACAGGATGAGGCATTCTTCAGCCCTTCCAACTTGCTCTGCATCTTGTTTGCTAATTTGTCTTTATTAGAAAATAGAGGATGTCTGTCACTCGGTGCTCCAAACGAGAATAGAAAAGTACAACTGGGTGTCATCAGTGTCAGTCATGTTGAATGTAAATGAGGAAATCTAGCAGAGAGGAGAAGCAGAGGAAATAACTTGATTATGGATAGTTGTGGGTTAGGGATGACTGTTTCCTTGATGCTCTACCTTTAAAAGAGGTCTAGGAGAGAGGCTACACGAGCAGAGGGCTGAGGAGCAGTGTGTTACTTTATGTTATCTTGAGTGGAAAATAAAGGAATATTGGTACAAAACTCTTCATAGTACTATCTGTCTCTGCGGGTTCTGAAACTCTTGTTTCTGATGCATAGATGTATTACTTTGGGGCTTGGTAAAAAAGCGTGGTTTTCCCTAACATTTGTCAGAAATTCCCCTAAAACATTATTTCTTGCATATAGCAAGTGACATCTTTGATTGCTCAAGCTCCTCTCTCTTTTCCTTAACTTTTAGTCAAAAATTGCTACTTGTCTGCATTCCCCTTTTCCATTAGCATGGCCAACCCCATGAACTCTGACCGCTACCAGTGTTGGCTATTGTTTGCATTCTCTTTCTCCATCTCTCTCTCCTACCTCTCCATTGGATTCCATCCTATAAATCATAGCCTAATATCCCTGAAGCACGTCTAAGAAACCTTTCATAGCTCCCCAGTCCTTACCAAACTGGATACACACTTCTCAATCCTCATTCACTGCCTTCTCTAGTTTAATCCCAATATACCTCAGGCATTTTTTTTTTTTTTTTTTTTTTTCTCTGAGAGGGAGTCTCACTGTCACCCAGGCTGGAGGGCAGCAGCACAATCTCAGCTCACTGCAAGCTCTGCCTCTTGGGTTCACGCCATTCTCCTGCCTACAGGAGTAGGCAGGAGTAGCTGGGACTACAGGCGCCCACCACAACACCTGGCTAATTTTTTGTAGTTTTTAGTAGAGGCGGGGTTTCACCGTGTTAGCCCGGATGGTCTGGATCTCTTGATCTCCTGATCTGCCCGCCTCGGCCTCCTAAAATGCTGGGGAGTTTTAATTCTCCACTGCTCTTATGCATTTGCCAATCTTGCTGAAATACTTGCAGTGGCCAAACATATCTTGTGTTCCTCCACTCAGGCCTTGATCTTCCTTTAGGATCTCTATGAGTAATGTTTCTCATCTTTCTCCTAACAAGAGCAGGCGGGGCGTCAGATCTTTTTGAATATGCAGTTCATAAAGAGAGGAAGGAAATTGGGCTATTTGAATATCTGCTTCCAGGGCAAAGTGAGGAAGGGAGAAAGAAACCTTGACTGCAGAAAAGGAAACCAGGTCACAACAGCGTCTATTCTACTTATGATAGTTTTGAACCTGATGCCAATACTTCATCCCACTCTATCTCCCACTAGGCGCTGTATCTATTCTACTGCCTTTCATCTGTAGTAGGCTAATTCATGGTTCTCTCTTTCCTTTTCTTTTTTTTTTTTTTAAGACAGAGTTTTGCTCTATCATTCAGACCGGAGGGCAGTGGCGGGATCGCAGCTCACTGCAACCTCTGCCTTCGGGGTTCAAGCGATTCTCCTGCCTCAGCCTCCTGAGTAGCTGGGACTACAGACATGCGCCACCACGCCCGGCTAATTTTTTTTATTTTTTATTTTTAGTAGAGATGGGGTTTCATTGTGTTGGCCAGGCTGGTCTTGAATTCCTGACCTCAGGTGATCGACCTGCCTTGGCCTCCCAAAGGGCTGGGATTACAGATGTGAGGCACTGCACCTGGCCTCTCCTTTTCTT
This sequence comes from Piliocolobus tephrosceles, assembly GCF_002776525.5. Lineage (NCBI taxonomy): Eukaryota > Metazoa > Chordata > Mammalia > Primates > Cercopithecidae > Piliocolobus > Piliocolobus tephrosceles. The sequence goes on from NC_045438.1 coordinate 21,746,119, forward strand.
ATCTCACTATTTATTTATTTATTTAGAGACAGACTCTTGCTCTGTCACCCAGGCTAGAGTGCAGTGTGCCATCATGGCTCATTGCAGCCTCAACCTCTCTGGGCTCAAGCAATCCTCCCACCTCCGCCTCCAAAGTAGCTGGGACTACAGGCATGCACCGCTGTACCTTGCTAATTTCTTGTTTATTTTTTGTGGAGACTAAGTCTCTCTATGTTGCCCTGGTTGGTCTTGAACTCTTGAACTCAAGTGATGCACCCACCTCTGCCTCCCAAAGTGCTGGGATTACAGGCATGAGCCACTGCTCAGTCTCTAACTTTACTTTAAAAATAGGCTTCTTTGGTGTACAGTTCTATGAATTTTAACAAATATATATAGATGCATAAGATCACACCACAATCCGAATATAAAGAAGTTTCATCACCCCTCAAATGCCTTCATGGTATCCCTATAACATCACACCCTCACTTTATCCATAACCTCTGGCAAGCTAATTTATTTTCTGTAACTATAGTTTAAAAAAATTTAAATATTTAAAAAAATTATTTTATTTTATTTTAAGTTACAGAATACATGTGCAGGGTGTGCAGGCTTGTTACACAGGTAAATGTGTGCCATGGTGGTTTGCTGCACCTATCAACCAGTCACCTCGGTATTAAGCCCAGCGTGCATTAGCTATTTATCTTGATGCTCTCTCTCCTCTGCTGCCCCCTCCACAGACCCCAGTGCATGTCGTTCCCCTCCCTGTGTCCATGTGTTCTCCATATTTTCTGTAACTATAGTTTTATCACTTAAAAATATTTAATACAATTTAAGAATATCACATAAATGGAATCAGATAAATACATAGATTAAATAGAATGTTACCTTTTGAGTATGGCTTTCTTTCACTAAGCATAAGGCTTTTGACAAAACAGACGATTTATTTATTTATTTATTTAGAGATGAGTCTTGCTCTGTCCCGCAGGCTGGAGTGCAGTGGTGCCATCTCGGCTGACTGCATCCTCCATCTCCCAGGTTTAAGCAATTCTTGTGCCTCCACCTCCCAAGTAGCTGGAGTTACAGGTGAGTGCTACTATGCCTGACTAATTTTTGTATTTTTAGTAGAGATGGGGTTTTGCCGTGTTGGCCAGGCTGGTCTTGAACTCCTGGCTTCAAGTGATCCAACTGCTTCAGCCTCCCAAAATGCTGGGATTACAGGTGTGAGCCACCGCACCTGGCAACATTTTTTATTTTAATGAATTCCAATTTATCAAGTTTTTTCTTTCATGGATCATGTTTTTGGTGTCATGTCTAAGAATTCTTTGCCTAACTACAGTTTATGAAGATTTTCTCATATGTTTTCCTCTAAAAACGTTTTATAGTTTTATATTTTACATTTTGAAGGTAAGATGTGAGGTTTAGGTCAACATTTTCTTTTTTATTGCAGTTTTATTAGTGATTAGCACTGAAAAGTAGAAATGACTCAAAAGTCCACCAGCAGGTAACTACCATTGCAGTATATCCATTCTATTGAATACTACTCAGTAATAAAAAGAATAAACTATTGATACAAGCAGCAGAATAGATGAATCTCAAAATAATTGTACTGAGTGAAAGAACCAGATACAAATGAATATATGCAGTATGATTCTATCCTGTTAAATTCTACAAACAACAAAAAAATCCATAGTAACAGAACATAGATTAGTGGTTGCCTGAGGCTAGGTAGGTCAGAAGTGAGGATCAAAAGGGGAACAAGGAAACTTTTGGGGTTGATGACTGGGTTCACTATCTTAATTGTGGTAGTCAACTCTTAGGTATACAAATATGTCAATACCTATCAAATTGTATACAAGTATGTGGGGCTTATTATATGGCAATTATATCTCAATAAAGCTGTTATAATGTTTTTATTAGTTATAAATGAATAGTATTTCACCACAGCTCATCTTAAAGATATTTTATAATTTATCCTCTAATTTTACAGCAAAATGGTCACATTTTTGTCAGTTGATAATAATTTTTTTTTTTTTTTTTTGTAGAGTTGGGGTTTTGCTATGTTGTCCAGCTGGTCTCAAACTGCTGGTTTCAAGTGATCCACCTGGCTCAGCCTTCCAAAATGCTGGGATTACAGATGTGAGCCACCATGCCCGGCAGATAATAAACTCTTGAAAGATTCCCAATACTTTACCAACTTACATATTAATCTTCCCATTTTCTTTGTCCAATTAAGTTTTAAAACAAAATAATATAAATATTTGTAGACCCAGGTTGTAAACACATTTCAGTTTTGAAGAACAATACAAAGTAAATATAATATGGAATTACAATTAGAACACCAAGTTTGCACTGACACTTTTAAAACTTCTCTGGGGAAATGAGTTTTTCAACTTAAGAACACAGCATATTAAATTAGAAGGCATTTCTCTTCACTAATGAAAATTTTTGTTTTTTAATTATCTGTTGTTTTCTTTCAAATTTTGGTTTTAATGGCGACCAATTAATATTGCTTAAAGTTACAACTTAGACAAACAATTCAAATATCTTAGCAAATTGTAGTTCTGGTTGTTCTCATGTCATAATACGTAATTTAGAGGGTGATGACTCAAGATTTAAAAAATTAAATAAGATGGCTGTACAATTTTCTCTAAAACGTTCCCTTCAGATTTTAGGTCAACATTTTATTTGTTTTTTCCTACTGCATATTGATGTCAATTGTTCCATCACTCTTTGCGCTACTTATTGAAAGTATATCCTTCCTCCATTGAATTGCTTTTGCACTTTTGTCAAAAATCTATGGACCAAATCTATTTGGGTCAATTTCTGGGTTCTCTATTCTGTTCCACTGATCTTTGTCTACACATATGCTAATATCATGCTCTCTTGATTACTCTAAAGTCTTAAAATATAGGAGAGTGATTTCTATAAATTTATTCTTTTTTTCAAAATTATTTTAGCTATTCTAGTTACTTTGTCTTTCCATATACATTTTAGAATTAACTCTTCTATAGCCACAAAAAAAAAAAAATGCTGTAATTTTTATTGACATTGTATTACATCTACAGATCAATTTGGGGATAATTGACATCTACTATGTTGAGTCTTCAGATCTTTATCATTGTATGTCTTTCTATTTATTTAGATTTTCTTTAATGTCTTTCATTAACATTCTGTAGTTTTCAGCATACAGATCTAGAAAATGTTCTGTTAGACATATACTTATTTCACTTTTGAGGAACCTATTATACATGGTAGTGCTTTTAAAATCAGCTTACAAATATATATTGCTAAAATACAGAAATACCATGAATATTTGTGTCTTCACTTAGTATCTTGTGATTATGTTAAACTCACCTGTAAGTTCTAGGAGTATTTTTGCAGTACTGTTTCATTTTCCTCCAGATTGGCCTTTGAAATCTTGACCTTTCTTCCAGCCCTTTCTTAAATATAATTCCTTCTCTGAAGCCTTTTTAGTTCCCTTTACCAGATGTGATTTCTTCATCCGTTAAATATACAAATAATTTTGTCCCTACATGTCACTTGTCTTTTTTTGTCTATATTATGGTGAATTGAATACTTCACTCATTTCTCAGTACAATATGGGATTATCATAGTGTTAAATACTTTTCATCATAATTCTGTCTTTTCTCACCCCGGAACATTGGGCAAATTTAAAAATCTTTTTGGCCTTCAGTTTTCTTTTCATTTGTAACGAGTGAAATAATAATTATTTTGTAGATTTATTGTGACAATAATGCATGTTAGGTGCTCACTAAATATTAGGGTTTTTTTCCCCTTTAGAGTTATACATTCTTGAGAACTTATTGCTACAATACTTATTTGAGTTCTCTGCAGTATCTCGGATGAAGTACAGATATATGTTTAATTGTATGAGCAGAACTTAGTACAGGACAAGTATATGTGTTTAGTAAACTCTGGTCTTACAACTCTTTATTGTATCTATAACAAATTTTAATATTATGTGATTGTGAGGATCATTAGGAAATTAGCCAACATGCAGCATTAGCATAAGCAAAGCATGCAGAGAAAGTAAATTATACCAGATTCTCTAGGCAGCTATTAAACAAAATTGAAGTCATCATTAGCTGAGTAAGGGAAATGGTTAGAGGAGGGCAAGAAAATGGCACCCTTTAGTGAGCTACCAGAAGAACAAATTTTACAGCAACTGAAGAATGGATGATGTTATGGTTTGAATGTGTGCCCTAGAATTCATATGTTGGAAACTTAATCCCCAGTGCAACAGTATTGGGAGGTGGGGCTTAATGAAAGTTGTTTAGATCACAAGGGTTCTGCCCTTATGAACAGATTAATGCTGTTATAAAAAGGGTTTGTGGGAGTGGATTCCCTCTCTTGTACTCTTGCCCTTCCACCTTCCACCATGTTGATAATACAGCAAGAAGGCCCTCACCAGATGCCAGCCCTTTGATCTCAAATTTTCCAGCCTCCAGAAGTGTGAACCAATACATTTCTGTTCATTATAAATTACCTAATATTAGGAATTTTGTTGTAGCAGCACAGAATGGACTAAGACAGATGAGGGTATGAGGAGGACTACCAGTTTAGAAGAGATTGTTTTGGGATTTCAGGTAGAAAGGCAAGCAGGGGAACATAATGCTCTTAGTACTAGAGGACAAGAAGAGTAGTATCTTCACCATCACTGGTGACCAGGAAGTTTACTGGCAGGGTTAGAATTCTTGTTGCTATCACAGTGCCACTAGGCTATCTGACAGACTGAGTCTAGAAGCACCTGTTTGTGCTCTACATAACACATAGAAATGACTTTAGCTTTCAGAAACTTGAAGTTAACCAGGCTCTTAGTCAGTTGGGGCTGCTATAACAAAAATGCCATGGGCTAGGTGGCTTAAACAGCAAACATTTATTTCTTAACAGTTCCACAGGCTGGGAAGTCCCAGATCAAGGAGCTAGCAGATCTAGTGTCTGGCGACAGCCCACTTCTCAACTTGTAGACAGCTGCTTTCTCTCTATATCCTTACATGACTGAAAGTTCTTTTCTTTTAAGGACACTAATCCCACTTATAAGGGCTTTACTCTCATGACCTAATTACCTCCCAAAGACCCTACCTCCAAATACCATCACATGGGGGAATCAGGTTTCAACATATAGATTTTGGGGGAACACAAACATTCAGTTCATAGCACTAAGAAAGCACAGTCATTTGCAGAAATTGCTGACATCTAAATATTAGCTGGGTCAGTCTGTGAACCAAGAAAAAGAAGGAAAATATTTGTGGGATCTTAGCATTAGAGACTGTGATGCATCTGTTAATGTGTGTGTGTCATTTCGAGTATATAAATGAGACTTGTTCTCATGTGGCAGTCTAAGAGCAGGTGGTGTTCCTGAGGAAGTCCAGCAGGGTGCACTAAGAGGCCAGGGGAAGAGAAAACACTGGGAAACTGCAACCTCATAAGAGCTGAGCATAATATTAAGTTTATCACGACCTTCAGTGCAAAATTACCTAGGTGAGGGTGGGAGGGTATTGCGACAGAAAAAGATAAAAGGCAGCAGTCAAACATAACAAAGTATTTCTGGAATACTATTTAAAAATACCACTTAAACATTTAATCTTTGTATCTAGATTAAAAAAGTGTCCTACAAAGATTCACATGCTTTGCCACTAAAACAAAATATAGACTTTTTTTTTTTTTTTTTTTTTTTTGACGG
>NC_045438.1:21751901-21765287 GCF_002776525.5 Piliocolobus tephrosceles
GAGTCTCGCTCTGTTGCCCAGGCTGGAGTTCAGTGGCCAGATCTCAGCTCACTGCAAGCTCCGCCTCCTGGGTTTAGGTCATTCTCCTGCCTCAGCCTCTGGAGTAACTGGGACTACAGGCGCCCGCCACATCGCCTGGCTAGTGTTTTTGTATTTTTTTAGTAGAGACGGGGTTTCACCGTGTTAGCCAGGATGCTCTCGATCTCCTGACCTCGTGATCCACCCGTCTCGGCCTCCCAAAGTGCTGGGATTATAGGCTTGAGCCACCGCGCCTGGCCGACATTTTATTTTTATTTAATAATTGAATTCTTTATAATATGAGGCTAGTGCATACTAGGTAAGATGTTTTTCATAGCTCTTGGAAATAATTATGCCTTTATCATGTATATGAAAGAAGATAGGGATAGTAGGTGCTATGTTTTTAATGTTCCCTCCAAAACTTGTTAAATTTAATTGTCATTGTGACAGCATTAAGAGAGGCAATTGTTAATAGGTGATTAGGTCACAAGTCTCTGTCTTCCTCATAAATTGATTAATGTAATAATCACAGGAGCACATTATTATTGTAGGAATGGGTTAGTTTTTTGTGACAGTACACTTGTGAGGCAACTATTAACAAGTGATTAGGTAACAAGGTCTCTGTCCTCCTCATAAATTTATTAATGTCATAATCACAGGAGCACATTATTATTGCAGGAATAGGTTAGTTATTGTGAGAGTAGACTTGTTATAAAAGTGAGGTTGCAACCCTCTTACTGTCTCTCTCATGTTCTCTTGCTCTTCTGCCTTCTGCCCTGGGATGACACAGCAGGATGGCCCTCACAAGATGCAGGCACCTCAACTTAGGCTTCTCAGCTGCCAGAACTGTAAGAAATAACTATCTGTTCTTTGTAAATTGCCCAGTTTCATGTACCATGCTATACCAGCAGAAAATGGACTAAGACACAAAATTGGTACCATGAAGTAGGGCTATTGCTATTAAAAATGTTGAAGTGACTTTGAAAGTAGGTAATGGATAGATGCTAGAAGAATTTTGAGAAGCAGGCTAGAAAAAGCCTAGATTGCTATAAAAAGATCAGTAAGAGTGATTCTGGTGAGAGTTGAGAATAAATGGAACTTCTTAGATATTACTTAATTGGTCATGATTAGAATGTTGGTAGAAACACGAATGGTAAAGGCCATTCTGATGAGGTCTCAATGGAAATCAGGAACAAAGTATTGTAAACTGGCATAAAATTTCTTCTTGTGATACAGTTGTAAGGAACTTAGCAGAATTGTGTCCATATCCTAGGACTCTATGGAAGACAGAATTGAAGAGTAATGAACTAGAATGTGTGGCAGAAGAAATTTCTAAGCAAAACATTGAAGGAGCTGCATGGCTAATTTTAACTGCATACAATATGATGTGAGAGGAGAGAGATTAGAGACAGAATTTATAGTAAAAGGGAAGCAGAGCAGAAAAATTTGAAAAATTTGGAGCTTAGTCATTGTATTAGTCAGGGTTTTCTGGAGGGACAGAACCAATGGGATAGAGGTATATGTAAAGGGGAGTTTATTAAGGAGTATTGACTCACATGTTCACAAGGGGAGGTCCCACAATAGGCCGTCTGCAAGCTAAGGAGCAAGGAAGCCCAGTCCAGTCCCAAAGCTGAAAAACTTGGAGTCCGCCATTTGAAGGCAGAAGCATCCAGCATGGGAGAAAGATGTAAGCTGCCAGGCTAAGCCAGTCTAGTCTTTTAACATTCTTCTGCCTGCTTTTATTCTGGCTGGGTTGGCAGCTGAATAGATTGTGTCCTCCCAGGTCGAGGGTGGGCCTGCCTTTCTCATTCCACTGACTCAAATATAAATCTTTTTTGGTAACACCCTCACAGACACACCCAGGAAGGCCAAATCCTTCAATCCAACCAAGTTGACACTCAGTATTAACTATCACAGCCATGTAAACAGTGAAAAGGATTTTTACATTTGCTTTAGAAGAGCAAACCAAGGGTCTAGCCAAGCAACTATTTGCTAAAGAGATTGGTATGGATAGAGGAGAGCCAGGGGCTAGTTTTCAAGACAATGGGAGAATGACCCAGAAGGCATTTCAGAGATCCTCCAGGCAAGCTATGACCTTGAGGGCAAAGTTTCCAGAGAGGCACCCAAGGGAGCTCAGGATTTGCTGTCCAGGGCTATCCCAGATTTTGGTCCTCAAATTCTGGTGCAGCACACCTTAGCTGCCCCATTTTTTTTTTGGCTCAAGTGGGCCCAGTACAGCTCAATCAACCACTCCGGAAGGTATAAGACATAAACCTTGTCAATGTCTATGTGGTACTAATTCTGTAGACCGGCAGAATACAAGAGCTGTAACTTTTTCCACTTAGATTTCAAAGGACGTCATAGACAGCCCAGGCACAGGCAGAAATGTCTCAGGGGTGGAGCCACCACAGACAGCCACCACCAAGGCAATGCCCAGCAGAACTGTGGGGTTGCGGTCACTGCAGAGTCCCCACTTGGGCAATACCTACTGGGAGCTGTGGGAGTGGGGCAGCTGTCAAAATCCCAGGACTGTGGAGCTACCAGCATGCAACTCCTAGCAGGGGAAAGCCACAGGCACGAGAATCTAATCCATGAGAGTCCAGTAGACTAAGCTTAGCAAAGCCCCATGGTGGGACTGCCTGAGGCCTTGGGGGCCCAACCACAGCCCAGTGTGCCCAGAATAGGGAACATGGGATCCAATAAGATTATTCTTCAGATTTACAACTTAATGTTATTTTCCTTGTTGAATTTTGGACTTACTTGTTACAGCTACCCTTTATCTTGCCTACTTCTCCCTTTTGAAATGACAATGGTTATCCTATATCTTGGCTATTTTGGAAGCACGTAATTATTAATTTCACAGGCTTACAGCTGGAAAGAAATTTGTTAAAGATGAATCGTGCCTTGAGTATCACTCACATTTGATTCAGATGAGACTCTGGACTTTGGACTTTTGAGTTGGTGCTGAAATGAGTAAGACTTTTGGGGCTATTGGCATAAAATGAATATATTTTGTATATGAAAAGGACACAAGTTGTGAGGTGCTAGGGATGGTTTAAATGTTCGCTCTAAAATTTGTGTTGAAATGTAATTGCTATTGTAGCAGTACTATGAAACAGGACCATTAAGAACTGATTATGCCATGAGGGTTCCACCCTCACGAAAGGATTAATGTCATTATCTCAGGAGTGGGTTAGTTATTGCAAGATTGGGCTTTTTATATAAGCAAGTTCAGCTCCCTCTTGCTCTCTCTCTCATTCTCTCATTCGTTTCTGCCATAGTACGACATAACAAGAAAGCCCTTAGCAGATGGGGGCCCCTGACTTTGGACTTTCAGCCTCTAGAACTGTAAGAAATAAATGTATTTTTTTGATAAATTATATGTAGACATTATTCAGTTATATCAATGCTTGAGAGGGAGTGAGGTCAATCTGAATTCAGTGTCTTTTTTCACAGCTTTAGTTCACCAAAAATAGGGAAGAAAAATCAGAGGGGAACAGTTGATACCACTCATTGAATATGCCATTCTTTTCTCACTGAAGTGAAATGTGAGCTTCACCGTATGCCAAATGATTACATATCCCCAAGTTTGTTTTTAGATATAAATTTATTTTGATTTATTTGCCTAGTTCTCTTCCAACACTATGTTCTTTTAATAATGTTTTGATATTTATTTTATTTATTTTTATTTAATAAACATTTACTTAACCCTACATGCTGAATATGATTTTTAGTGATTTATAACTTTGAAATCATTTCATCTTCAAAAAAACTTATGAAGTGGGTTCCATTGATTGAATCCATTTTACAGGTTAGGAAACTGAAGCACTGGGAGGAGTGACATACATTCTAGATCCCCCAACCTATGTTCAGTAAAAATGCCAGTGCCCTCCCAAGAATCCCAGGAATTTCAGAGTACTTGTTTTCTCATGGTAACTGATCCAATTTTTTTCCCCTAGGAGTTATTAACATCAATTGAGTCTCACTACACAGAGCAGCTTTGTGCTCTCTACTTGTACCTCCCAAGTTAAGAAAAACCACCATTTTTCTTGTTGTCCCTAAAACACTCCTTTTCCCACAAGGCTTTTTATGTCATAGTCACATTTACTGAAGGTTTGACAATTGGACACCTGTTATTACATCTCAGGACTTAAAAGTCCTTTAGTTCACTATCAGGGATATGTCATTGGCTAATATTTCTTATTTCCAGTATCTACATACCTAATTAATCTATCATCTATCTGTATGCATGCATATTTTTCTCTTCTTTCTCCCCCTTCCCCTCCCTATCCTCTTCCTCCCCTCCCCCTCTTCCTCACCCCCCCTTTGCTTCTCCCTCTCCCCCTCCTCCTCTTCCTCCTCCTCCTCCTTCTTCTTCTTCCCTGTCCCCCACCATATGCTCTTTCCCCTTTTGTTTTGTATTCCTCTGTCTCAAAATCATATACATAAAAGATGAGCTTTTATATCCAAAGCTGCTAAAAGAATGAAATGGGCATGTCCTCTGGATTGAAATTATTCCAACTCACTTGGGGACAGAAACAGCTGCAGGAAATGGTAGACTTAAATAGTAATTTATCCCTTCCTTCTCATCATCATTAAAATATTGCTTGTGAATTTATAGTTGTGTTTATAGTCCCAGCTATTCAGGCAGCTTAGGTGAGAGGATTGCTTGAGGCTAAGAGTTTGACACTACAGTAAACTATGGTTGCACCTGTTAATAGTCACTGCTCTCTAGCCCTGGGCAACATAGGGAGACCCTGTCTGATAATATTAATATTTGTGTTTAGTAAGCCTAAACTTATAGACTATTAGAACTGGCAGTCTAAGTCTTCTTTTATAGACTAGTAATTCTGAAACTTGGTTGTGCATTAGAATCTCCTGGGATGTTTACAAAATACTGATGTCTCGGAACAGTGCTTGCTATTCTGATAAAATTAGTTGGGAGTGTTGTCTGGCCATCAGGAATTTTTGTGAAGCTCCAAGGTGATTCTAAGGTACAGTCAAGTTGAGAACGACTGTTACTGATCCAGAAAAAAGAAATCTACACAATATCAACACAATTGGGAACAGAGCTAGAGTTAAATTCAAAATGGCATTTAAGTCCGAGTTTTATCATTTACTGTTATCTTGGGTTTCTCTCTCTTTCTCTCTCTCTCTCTCTCTTTCTCTTTCTTTTTCTTCCTTTTGTTTTCCTGGAGATGGAGTCTTGTTCTATCACCCAGGCTGGAGTGCAGTGGTGCGATCTCAGCTCACTGCAGCCTCCACCTCCCAGGTTTAAGCGATTCTCCTGCCTCAGCCTCCCGAGTAGCTGGGATTACAGGCACCCGCCACCACGTCTGGCTAATTTTTGTATTTTTGATAGAGATGGGGTTTCACCATGTTGGTCAGGCTGGTCTTGAACTGCTGACCTCAGGTGATCTGCCTGCCTCAGCCTTCCAAAGTGCTGGGATTACAGGCATGAGCCACCGCACCTGGCTACCTTGGGTAAGTTTTTTAATGGTTCTCTAAGTCACTCTGCACACCACTTGTACCCTGTCTGGGTTCGAATTTGGACATGGTGAGAACTGGCATGGCAGAGAACAAGGACATATGTGCATGCACACGGGAGTGCTACTGCTTTTTTAGGAGTCACTTCTGCCATATTTAAAATAATTATTTACTTTCAATTAAAATAATAAAAACAAGGGCTCTTTTAGCCAGGTCCATCAAGTAAAGAGAAGGAGGTTAAGGAAAGGATAATAGAGAACAGCTGTTTTCAATGTATTGCAAAATCCCTTGTATTGAATTACCCTGTGTAATGAATTACCACAAACTTAGCGGCATAAAAGAGCAGCCATATTTGCTCACAGTTTTGTAGGTCAGAAGTCTGGCATGGCATGGCTGCGTTCTCTGCTCAGAGTTTCATGAGGCTGAAACCAAGATGTTGGCCACGTGAGGTTCTTTTCAGAAGGCTCTGGGGAAAAATCCTCTTCCAAGCTCATTCTTACCATTGGCAAAAATTCATTCCTTTTGGCTCTAAAACTGAGATCTACGTTTCCTGGCTGGCTGGGAGCTGGGAGCTCCTCTGAACTCCTAATGATCACTCGCATTCCTTGCTAAGCTATCCCCTCCATCTACAAGCCAGGGATGTGTGTTGATCAAATCTTTATTGTGCTCTGAATCTTTGACTTTCTCCTCTGCCATTTGCTAGAGATTTGTTTTTGAAGAGCTCATGTGACTAGGTCATGTCCATCAGATAATCTCCTTATATTAAGATTGGCTGATTTGGAATCTTGACTCTCCTTGCAAAACTCTAGGGACAGCACTACCTAGATTAGTGTTGGATTGAATAACTCAGAGAAGGTATGTGTACACAAGGCACCAGGAATCTTGGGGTCACCTTAAAATTCTGCCTACCACATTCTATTCAAGATTCATACATGGTTTGGAAGCTTCTTATTTCCTATACCATCCTTAATTCTGAGAGTAGTGTTGAAATATTATTGAAAGGTTTTCATGACACACTGGCTAAACAGCAAATTTGTTTAATAAAATAAACTAATCAAACAGACAATCACCTTAATCCCTGAAATATAGAAAGTAATCAACCTTCATTCCCCACAAGTGTTAAAGTGAAGAACTATTTTCTCTTCACCAAAATTTTTCTCATGAACAAGAGTAGGAAGAGCATTCTGGGGCAGAAACAGTACAAAAACGGGCATACAGAGTGAAAATTTGCCTTGATTTCCAGAAACTGGAAGTAAAGAGCTTAAGCTATGGAGCAGGTTGGTCAGGGTTATGCTTTAGAAATATCAGCTTCTCATTAGAGGACAGATGGGGGATGGCGGTGGTGGTGAAGCACCTACATTTTCTGGGGTACTCAGGGCTCATCATCTTGTGCCAGGAAAATTTAGGACATAGACACACACGAGGAGTTTAGGAGCGGAGGTTGAATAAACAGAAGAAAGAGAAAGAAAAATAGCTCGCTCTCCCTAGTGAGAGAGAGGGGACTGCCAAGAAGAAAAGGCCAGCCGGTGGCGGATGTGCTGGATTTTACAGTCAGGTTTGAGGAGGCGGTGTCTGTGAGCTCTTACGTAGAGCTCACAAATTGGTTCGATCAGGTACAATGTTTACATATCAAATATCATATAATTATTAAAATAGTTCTTATCCTTAGAGACATATTGGAAACACCCAAAGAGCTTTGTAATCTACTCATGCCTGGGTTCCATCTCAGAAATTCACACTTAATTGGCATGAGGGCTGGGAAATGAAAAGATCTCTGGATGCTTCATCTATGTAACCAAGGTAGGCCCCCTAGACATGTGGGTACGGGGAAGTTCAGGAGTCAACAGAGAGCTCCAGAAAGCCTAGTATTTCCTATACCCCTTAGATTTCTTAGATTTCACCAAATGTTCTTGTTTTGGATCTAACTGTATGTAAAAACTAGTAATAAAAAATGAAAATCTCGGTGTGTAGAGATATTGGCAAAGTTAACTAAGAAATAGTATAGTAAAAGATCCTAAATCATAATTCTTCTGCAACAAAGAAATTATGGCTATTTTTTTACTATTTGTAAGGCACTTTAAGGGCAATATCTATTTTATCTCATTTTACCTTTACAGTAAAGCTCTGAGGGAGATATTATTAACCCTAATTTTACAAATGATGAAACTTAGGCACAACTTTTAAAATGCAGAGTCATGATTTAAGCCTTGACTGTCAGTCTGTTGAATTTCAAAGCTGATGCTCCTGGCCAATGTTCTTAGCCAAACAATTGTACTTACTGATAACTTTGAAAAATATAATGCAGCTTCAGCAAGTTAAGACATTTATTTTGTCATTATCACCTATTAAAGAATAGAAAATATACACAACATACACACTTGTGCACTTACTTAAGGTTTCCATATACACACATGAATGGATCCAGTAACAAGAAGACCTATGTACCATATTTATTAATATGGCAAGTTAAATGACATCTCTGGAAAGCTGAATTTAACATAGCTAACCTATGGAATAAGGATTATAAAGGGGATTAGTGTGATGGAGTAGAAATAAACTAGAGATTAGGAAACCTGAGTCAGTGACCTCTCCCAACCTGCCTCTCCCAACCTAGAAAAGTTCCAGGACCGTGAGTTAGCTAGTGTCCTTCTTTGCTTCTGGGTGTCCAAAGTTGTACAATGTAGCATAAGCATTGAATTATTTTTTAGAGCCTTTCTAGTTAAAAAAGCAATTTTTTAAAAAATGATTTGAAGCTATTGTGTATCTGTTTTCTTTTCTTCGGCACTTATTCATTTATGTTTTTAACTTAGTCTTCAATTATTTGTTTTACTTTTGAAATTCAATTTTATATCAGAGAAATTATTTAATAATGGTAAAATAAATGATTATTATGATCATAACATAGGTTTATGAAACACTAAATTCTAGACACATTTATTAATTATGTATGTTAACTCATTTGATCCTCATGACAGTCCAAAGAAATAGGAACTACTATTACCCCCATTTTAGAACTGACGAAGCAAAGCCTATTTTAGAACTGATGAAGCAAAGATGGCACAGCACTGATGGTAGGCAGCCTTCCAGAGGTTGCAAAGCCAGCATATAGCAGAAGAATGAGATGGTTCATCTAGAATATTTTCTTTAAACTATTTTACACTCTACCTTCCAATGTTTTCGGTGCTATAAATGGGAGATTTACATGCTTATTTAATGGAGTTTATTTAATGACACATTATAATTTGAGGAACCCCCAAATGATAAAACTGTTATCTACATTTCGTTGGTATTTGACTTAACAAAATTCTTTCTCTCTATCACCCTCTCCTGACACATACTCACATACATATATGCACATACTGTTTCTTGAAACCCATTCTTTATTTTATATATGGCCAACATGACAGATAATCCCTGGGATATTCCTCTCTGAGAACAATATAAATATCATATTTAGAAAAGATAAGAGCATCTGTTTTTATGTTCAGGACATGATATCTTCTCACTTTTCTCTGCCTTCTGGGAATGTAATTAAAGCAATAAAATAGAGCTACAAGAGTTTGTCACCTAATGATAGCAAAAGGCAACAGCACGTAGTTAATCCCTTCTTTGCACAATGTTGCCTTATATGCATATTTGTCCAAAAATTAATGATGCCAGTCATATCAGTAAAGGGCAACGAGCTGACTGCAGGGTCTGAGGGATTGGCTGATTATACAGCAGTGTTTTAAGTCTCAGCTGTAAAGATCTAGAAAATACACAGTGGCACAGGAAGTTGCCTTTGCTGTGGCGGTTGGTTACCATGGTTTCTGGGTCTAAAGGTAGAACTGTTGCAGCAGAGAGGCTTCTCAGTAGAAACCCTTATTCCTAAGGCAAAATATGGAATTGGAGGAATAATCTAGATAATTCTCACAATATGAAGCAAAAGTAGCTTTTTTTTTTTTTTTTAATTCCTTCCAGGGATGATCTGTCTGGATGGTAACTTTAAATCATTTCCCATTGTCAGCATAACATGCTACTTACCTCTCCTGGAACATGTGGCTTAGCAGGAGGTAGACAGCACTGTGCTTTATTTATTTATTTAAAATTATACTTAAGTTCTGAGATACATGTGCAGAACATGCAGGTTTGCTACATTGGTACACATGTGCCATGGTGGTTTGCTACACTCATCAACCTGTCATCTACATTAGGTATTTCTCCTAATGCCATCCCTTCCCCTGCCCTCCACCGCTGACAGGCCCCAGTGTGTGATGTTCCCATCTCTGTGCCCATGTGTTCTCATTGTTCAACTCCCACTTATGAGTGAGAATATGCGGTGTTTGGTTTACTGTTCCTGTGTTAGTTTGCTGAGAATGATGGTTTCCAACTCCATCCATGCCCCTGCAAAAGACATGAACTCATTCTTTTTTTATGGCTGCATAGCATTCCATGGTGTATATGTGCCACATTTTCTTTACTCTGTCATTGATGGGGAGTTTGGTTGGTTCCAAGTCATTGCTATTGTGAATAGTGCTGCAATAAACATATATGTGCATGTACCTTTATAGTAGAGTGATTTATAATCCTTTGGGTATATATACCCCATAATGGGATTGGTAGGTCACATGGTATTTCTAGTTCTAGATCCTTGAGCAATCACCACACTGTCTTCTACAATGGTTGACTAATTTACACTCCCACCAACAGTGTAAAAGTGTTCCTATTTCTCCACATCCTCTCCAGCATGTGTTGTTTCCTGACTTTAAATGATTGCCATTCTAATTGGCGTTAGATGGTATCTCACTGGGATTTTGATTTGCATTTCTCTAATGCCCAGTGATGATGAGCTTTTTTTCATATGTTTGTTGGCTGCATAAATGTCTTCTTTTGAAAAGTGTCTGTTCATATCCTTTGCCCACTTTTTGATGGGGTTGTTAGTGTTTTTTCTTGTAAATTTGTGTAAGTTCCTTGTAGATTCTGGATATTAGACCTTTGTCAGATGGATAGATGGCAAAAATTTTCTCCCATTCCGTAGGTTGCCCGTTCACTCTGGTAATAATTTCTTTTGCTGTGCAGAAACTCTTTAGTTTAATTAGACCCGATTTGTCAATTTTGGCTTTCCTTGCCATTACTTTTGGTGCTTTAGTCATGAAGTCTTTGCCCATGCCTATGCCCTAAATGGTTTTGCCTAGGTTTTCTTCTAGGGTTTTATGGTCTTCATTTAAATCTTTAATCCATCCTGAGTTAATTTTGTGTAAGGTATGAGGAAGGGGTCCAGTTTCTGTTTTCTGCATATGGCTAGTCATTTTCCCAACACCATTTATTAAACAGGGAATCCTTTCCCCATTGCTTGTTTTTGTCAGGGTTGTCAAAGATCAGATGGTTGTAGATGTGTGTTGTTATTTCTGAGGGTTCTGTTCTATTCCATTGATCTATATATCTGGTTTGGTACCAGTACCAAGCTGTTTTGGTTACTGTAGCCTTGTAGTATAGTTTGAAGTCAGGTATTGTGATACCTCCAGCTTTGTTCTTTTTGCTTGGGATTGTCTTGGCTATACGGGCTCTGTTCTGGTTCCATATGAAATTTAAAGTAGTTTTTTTTCTAGTTCTATGCAGAAAGTCAATGATAGCTTGATGGTGATAACATTGAATCTATAAATTACTTTGGGCAGTATGGCCATTTTCACAATGTTGATTCTTCCTATCCATGAGCATGGAATATTTTTTCATTTGTTTTTGTCTTCTCTTATTTTCTTGAGCAGCGGTTTGCAGTTCTCCTTGAAGAGATCCCTCACATCCCTTGTAAGTTGTATTCCTAGGTATTTTATTCTCTTTGTAGCAATTGTGAATGGGAGTTCACTCATGATTTGGCTCTCTGTCTCTTATTTGTGTATAGAAATGCTGGTGATTTTTGCACATTGATTTTGTATCCTGAAACTTTGCTGAAGTTACTTATCAGTTTAAGGAGCTTTGGGGCTGAGATGATGGGGTTTTCTAAATATACAATAATGTTATCTGCAAACAGAGATAATTTGACTTCCTGTCTTCCCATTTGAATACCAATTATTTCTTTCTTTCCTGACCTGGCCAGAACTTCCAATAGTATGTTGAATAAGAGTGGTGAGAGAGGGCATCCTTGTCTTGTGCCAGTTTTCAAAGGGAATGCGTCTAGCTTTTGCCCATTCAGTATGATATTGGCTATGGATTTGTCATAAATAGCTCTTATTATTTTGAGGTACGTTCCATCAGAACCTAGTTTATTGAATGTGTTTAGCATGAAGGGGTGTTGAATTTTACTGAAGGCCTTTTCTGTATCTATTGCGGTAATCATGTGGTTTCTGTCATTGGTTTTGTTTACATAATGGATTATGTTTGTTAATTTGCATATGTTGAACCCGCCTTGCATCCCAGGGATGAAGCCGACTTGATCATGGCAGATAAGCTTTTTAATGTGCTGCTGGATTCGGTTTGCCAGTATTTTATTGAGGATTTTCGTATAGATGTTCATCAGGGATATTGGCCTGAAATTTTCTTTTTTTTGTTGTGTCTCTGCCAGGTTTTGGTATCAGGATGATGCTGGCCTCATAAAATGAGTTAGGGAGGAGTCCCTCTTTTTCTATTGTTTGGAACAGTTGCAGAAGGAATGGTACCAGCTCCTCTTTGTACCTCTGGTAGAATTCCGCTGTGAATTCGGCTGGTCCTGAGCTTTTTTTGGTTGGTAGGCTATTAATTACTGCATCAATTTCAGAACTTGTTATTGGTCTATTCAGGGATTTGACTTCTTCCTGGTTTAGTCTTGGGAGGATGTATATGTGCAGGAATTTATCCATTTCTTCTAGATTTTCCTTGCATGGAGATGTTTATAGTATTCTCTGATGGTAGTTTGTATTTCTGTGCGATCAGTGGTGATATCCCCTTTATCACACTTTATTGTGTGTATTTGATTCTTCTCTCTCTTTTTTTTTTTTCTTTATTAGTCTGGTTAGTAGTCTATTTTGTCAGTCTTTAAAAACTCCAGCTCCTGGAGTCATTGATTTTTTGAAGGGTTTTTTGTGTCTCTAACTCCTTGAGTTCTGCTCTGATCTTAGTTATTTCTTGTCTTCTGCTAGCTTTTGAATTTGTTTGCTCTTGCTTCTCTAGTTCTTTTAATTGTGATGTTAGGGGACCGATTTTAGATCTTTCCCACTTTCTCGTGTGAGCATTTAATACTATAAATTTCCCTCTAAACACTGCTTTAGCTGTATCCCAGAGATTCTAGTACATTGTGTCTTTGTTCTCATTGGTTTCAAACAACGTGTTTATTTCTGCCTTCATTTTGATATTTACCCAGTAGTCATTCAGGAGCGGGTTGTTCAGTTTCCATGTAGTTGTGCAATTTTGAGTGAGTCTCTTAATCGTGAGTTCTATTTTGATTGCACTGTGGTCTGAGAGACTGTTTGTTATGATTGCCATTCTTTCGCATTTGCTGTGGAGTGTTTTACGTCCAATTATGCGGTGGATTTCAGAATAAGTGCTGTGTGGTGCTGAAAAGAATGTATATCCTGTTGATTTGTGGTGGAGAGTTCTGTAGCTGTCTATTAGGTTCGCTTGGTCCTGAGCTGCGTTCAAGTCCTGAATATCCTTGTTAATTCTCTGTCTCGTAGATCTGTCTAATATTAACAGTGGCGTGTTAAAGTCTGTCACTATTATTGTGTGGGAGTCTAAGTCTCTTTGCAGATCTCTAAGAACTTGCTTTATGAATCTGAGTGCTCCTGTATTGGGTACATACATATCTAGGATAGTTAGCTCTTCTTCTTGCATTAATCCCATTCCCATTATGTAATGTCCTTTTTTGTCTTTTTTTTTTTTTTTTATCTTTGTTGGTTTAAAGTCTGTTTTATCAGAGACTAGGATTGCAAC
>NC_045438.1:21765387-21945680 GCF_002776525.5 Piliocolobus tephrosceles
TTTTTTTTTTTTTTTTTTTTTTTTTTTTTTTTTTTTTTTTTTTTTGCTTTCCATTTGCTTGGTAAATCTTCCTCCATCCCTTTACTTTGAGCCTATGTGTGTCTTTGCATGTGAAAAGAGTCTCCTGAATACAGCACACCAATGGGTCTTGAATCTTTATTCAATTTGCCAGTCTGTGTCTTTTAATTGGGACATTTAGCCTGTTTACATTTAAGGTTAATATTGTTATGTGTGAATTTTATCCTGTCATTATGATGCTAGCTGGTTATTTTGCCCATTAGTTGATGCACTTTCTTCATAGTGTCGATGGTCTTTACATTTTTATATGTTTTTGCCATGGCTGGTACTGGTTTTTCCTTTCCATATTTAGTGCTTCCTGTAGGAGCTCTTGTAAGGCACACTTGATGGTAATAAAATCCCTCGGCATTTGCTTGTCTGTGAAGGATTTTATCTCTCCTTCAATTATTAAGCTTAGTTTGGCTGAATATTAAATTCTGAGTTGAAATTTGTTTTTTTTTAAGAATGTTTTATGTTGGCCACAACTGTCTTCTGGCTTGTAGGGTTTTTGCAGAGACATCTGCTGTTAGTCTGATGGGCTTCCCTTTGCGGGTAACCCGACCTTTCTCTCTGGCTGCCCTTAACATTTTTTTCTTTATTTCAACTTTGGTGAATCTGATGATTATGTATCTTGGGGTTGCTCTTCTCAAGGAGTATCTTTGTGGTGTTCTCTGTATTTCCTGAATTTGAATGTTGGCCTGTCTTGCTAGGTTGGGAAAGTTCTCCTGGATAATATCCTGAAGAGTGTTTACCAACTTGTTTCCATTCTCCCTGTCACTTTCAGGTACACCAATCAAATTTAGGTTTGGTCTCTTCACATAATCCCATATTTCTTGGAGGCTTTGTTCATTCTTCTTCATTCTTTTTTTCCTCTAATCTTGTTTTGCGCTTTATTGAATTAAGTTGATCTTCAATGTCTGATATCCTTTCTTTCACTGGATCAATTTGGCTATTGATATTTGTGTATGTTTCACAAAGTTCTCATGCTGCATTTTTCAGCTCCATCAGGTCATTTATCTTCTCTAATCCAGTTATTCTAGTTAGGGTTGACAGACACCTTATACAAGAGAGCTCTGGCTGGCATCTGGTAGGTGCCCCTCTCAGATGAAGCTTCCAGAAGAAGGATCAGGCAGCAGTCTTTGCTGTTCTGCAGCCTCCATTGGTGATACCTAGGCAAACAGGGTGTAGAGTAGATCTCTAGCAAACTATAGCAGACCTACAGAAGAGGGCCCTGACTGGTAGAAGGAAAACTAACCAACAGGAAGCAATAGCATCAACATCAACAAAAAGGATGACCAGTCAAAAACCTCATTTGAAGGTCACCAACATCAAAGACCAAAGGTAGACAAATCCATGAAGATGAGGAAAAACCATTGCAAAAAGGCTGAAAATTCCAAAAACCAGAATGCCCCTTCTCCTCCAAAGGATCACAAACTCCTCACCAGCAAGGGAACAAAACTGGATGGTGAATGAATTTGGTTAATTGTCAGAAGTAGGCTTCAGAAGGTGGGCAATAATGAACTCCTCCAAGCTAAAGGAGCATGTTCTAATCCATGCAAAGAAGCTAAGAACCTTGGTAAAAGGTTACAGCACTGTGTTTTAATGTGAAAACTAACTTGCAGCAATTTTTGAGTATTTTTGTTTTTCCAATGAAATCAGTAGGGTTGCACATATTATATGTTTATAACATATTACATAATAAACATATGTACAGCACTATTGATATAAGCATATATGTTTTAGATATAAGATAGCTGAAACAATATAAGGACAAAAATATGACATCATAGGTAGTGTTCAACTCAGCAATATGTCACTTTCCCAGTTTATGTATAAATTCATTGTTTAGAAACCCGTAAAGTGTTTTCCTACAAAAAATAAGTAAACAAGTACACTTTATTTCTTTTTTCACTCTCACTTTGTGAAGACATATTTAGTGTTACATATGTTTTGAAGTATACTGTGATTTTTCTTCTAGTTCTTGTAATCAGGAGTCTTCTGTTGTTATAAGAGAAGGAATCAGAAGAAACCAGAAACATTAGAGATGGGTCTATGGGAAATTCCAAGTTACTTAGTACTTTCTCTGGCGTCCTATTCAAGTGGGCCCCTGGGCCCTGCTCAGGGCTATGAGCTGTCCTGAATCTCTTTCCAGGGCACCACACTGAGGTGAGCCCCGCAATGTCTTCACAAATATTCTACTCTCTAACTTACTTGTGTATTATTCTCTGGATTCTCTGTGCTTACTGATCAAGAGCAATGTGATGTAAATAAGTAATACCAATAACAAATCCAAATTCCTTACACAAAAGGAATACACAGATTTCTTTTATTTTTAAAGTAGATATTTACCATGTTTATTTTGCAATTATCACAACATTACTTAAAAA
Source organism: Piliocolobus tephrosceles (assembly GCF_002776525.5). Lineage (NCBI taxonomy): Eukaryota > Metazoa > Chordata > Mammalia > Primates > Cercopithecidae > Piliocolobus > Piliocolobus tephrosceles. The sequence continues at coordinate 21,767,832 of NC_045438.1, forward strand.
CTTATAGGCCTACTACAGGGATACATTTCTTACACTTTTTGCTTTTACCACAAAACATTTGTAAATCAAATACAAAAAATACCAGAAAACTCAAATAACATTAATATTATAAAATGGGCCAGGTGTGGTAGCTCATGCCTGTAATCTCAGCACTTTGGGAAGTTGAGGCAGGGTGAATCGCTTGAGCCCAGGAGTTTGAGACCAGCCTGTGCAACATGATGAAACTCTGTCTCTACAAAACATACAAAAATCAGCTGACTGGCTGTGGTGGTATACAACTGTAGTCCCATCTACTTGAGAGGCTAGATGAGAGGCTCACTTGAGCCTAGGAGATTGAGGCTGCAGTGAGCCGAGATTGCACCACTGCACTTCAGCCTGGGCAACAGAGAGAGACCCTGTCTCCAATATATATATATATATATGTGTGTGTGTGTGTGTGTGTGTGTGTGTGTGTGTGTGTGTGTGTGTATAATGAATTATCTTAGGTTGAAACTAAATAATTGATGTTGACTTTAATGGTAGGAAGATGTATTGATGCATTTTTTATATTTTACTTGTTAGATTGACTCTTAATTTTTGAATGTGAGACACATCAATTGGGTCACTTATATTATTGTTTTTATTATTTCTTCCTGTTGAACAATAAACTTTTTTTTACTGTTAATTACCATTTTTATTGAAGAGCCAATCAATTTAATGGTATCTCTAAAAATAAAACTGAAAAGTATTTTTTATTCATTAGTGGCAATCAGCTGTTATTAGTTGGAACATATATAGTGATCTGCTAATGAGCTATTATAAGTTATTGTCAGAAGAAATAGAATCTGCAAGGTGTATCTGTTCTTATTGAGAGTGGGGAAAGGGCTGCTATGAGGAGAGTTCTTTTGAGTTTGGCAGTTTTATACCACTATGTTCATATAATAACTCAGTTCTGTCTTCAACTTTTTTTTATAAAAACTGTTATTCTAGGTTTGGGGGTACATGCACAGTTTGTTGCATAGGTAGGCATGCACAGCAGTTTGTTGTACATATTATTCATCCTCAACGTTTTTCTACTTGACCAATGTAGGAAAGTTTGATAAAATCTCTGGCAAGGCTCTCTCCTTCACTGCCCGGTACTTACAAATGTCTGCTAAGCCATTCAAGATTTGCAACCCCTGCTGGGTTACCACTCTGACTTAAAATCCCAGCTTCCCTTAACTGCTTCCATTTTTCCTTTTTGTCCTCATAGAATTTATTGTCATTCTTTCCCTGCTAAAATGTAAACTGCATAAGGCCTTTCTTTGTTTTGTTCACTGATCTATTACAACAGAATAGTACCTGTAACATGTAGATGTTCAATGAGTATTTGTCAAATGAATAAAAATAATAGACAAAGTTTTTTTTAACACATACGATGTTCCCCCATTGCTAAAGAGAATTCATATTTACTAAATTGTTTACTTTTCCCCAAACCTAAGAATTTTCTCTTTTCCAGTCTTGTGTTTGAGATAGTATGATTCAGAATTAGGAATATGGACTGGAATTTAGAAAAGAGGACTGAAGAAACAAAGGAATTTGAGAGGAGGACAAAGAAAAAGATCCAAAGCTGACTGGATTTGGTAGAGTTTCATGAAAGGCAGCATGCAGGGAGTTGGAGTAAGGGTTTAGGGAAAGAGAAATTCTGGAAGATTAGAGAATGAGAGAGGCAGTGAGGGATTGCTTTAAGAGGTGTTGCTAGGGGTTAAAAAATTGACCTCCTTTTTTTACAATTTTTTTTTTTTTTTTTTTGAGACGGAGTCTTGCTGTGTCGCCCAGGCTGGAGTGCAGTGGTGCGATCTCGGCTCACTGCAAGCTCCGCCTCCCGGGTTCACGCCATTCTCCCGCCTCAGCCTCCGAGTAGCTGGGACCACAGGGGCCGCCACCTCGCCGGGCTAGTTTTTTTTTGTATTTTTTAGTAGAGACGGGGTTTCACCATGTTAGCCAGGATGGTCTTGATCTCCTGACCTCGTGATCCACCCGCCTCGGCCTACCAAAGTGCTGGGATTACAGGCTTGAGCCACCGCGCCCGGCCAAAATTGACCTCCTTTAAATTACTTCTACTTAACTTGAGTTTTTAAAGGGAGTTTATCTACATTATACATTATATTCTTGAGGTCCTCTGCCTCATATACAGAGCACATGTACACTTGTCCTTTACTTGGACTAAACTGATTATTGACACAAATGGTAGACAATAGTACTGTATTTAGTTATAAATTATTGAAAGTCAGTACTAACTAATAGGATAGGTATTTGAATGACTATCTTAACTTTAAAAAGTTATCAAGGAAACCAGAAAAATTAGAAAAATACCTACAAATTGTAAAGACATATAGAACTCCAAGAATATAATCTTTGCTGAAAATATAGATGGCCTTTAACTTTACCAGAGGAGATTTTCAAAGAGCAGAGGCTTACTATGTAGATGCCTTGCCAGTCAGAGAGAACTCTCTGCATTTCTCCAGAGGGATCACAGAAGACCACCCATTCTCCAGAGACCTAACACAACTTTCTTCTGTTCTTAAAGTAGGCTTTTAAAATGGAGTTTAGATCCCAGGACACTCTAAGTTCTCTCTAACTCCTGTGAAGACCAAATCCTGAACCTTATAACAGGGCCAAGTGCAACACATATACATTCTGGGGAAATGAATAATTCATTTACTGAAACTCTTCTCTAACTATTATACATGGCTCTAAGAGTTCCCTAATCTTAACTTTTTAAAATTAAATTCAGGCATATTTGGTAGATTAGCATTCCAAGTAAAATGGAGGATGGTAGAACTAGATCCATTATAATGAGATATTATAACCTTAAGAATTATCCCTAATAAAAGTTGATGGCATGCCTTTCTGTGTGGCATTAATGGTGGCATCACTGGCAGAAGACTTGCCATCAGAGAAATTGTTGCTAACCTCATTGCCTCTTCTGTCCATCTGTTCTTTTGGCTCCTTCACCTTCCAATTCCCTGTTTGCATTTGGCTGTCTCTGATAAGGTTTCAATTTGCTGTACCTCACATTTTCTTATGTGCAATCTTGCTAATACCCAAGAATCATGCATATATTATTATTTATGTCCCCGGTAGTGGATGTATTGTCTCAAGATAATTGCTAATTTAAAAATCATAGACAGCACATATTGAGCATACACTCATGATCCTTTTTATTCATGCAACTTTAATAGCATCCCAATAGAAAACCTTACCCTGAATGGAAACTATGATACCTCTTTCTGCCTTCTTATCTTTTAATTTTCATATCAAATGTATACTTTTATTTTCATACTTCTGTTTACTTTCACACAAAACAAGAATAAACCAACAACCTTAACAATGTGTTGTAAATACGAAAAAAGTATCAAATGTAGGCAAAAATACTACTTTAATCCATGTACCATATGACCCTAGCTACTGGGAATAACAGAATTCAGAGAGGAAAAGCTCTTGAGGAATTGTCTGACTTGGCTATGTATTTAGTGATAGAATTCCCTCTACTTAGAACACTATTTCTGATGAATGACCACCTGGTCTCTTCATGAAATTTTTTGTTTTTTTTTAATTATACTTTAAGTTCTAGGGTACATGTGCACAATGTGCAGGTTTGTTACATATGTATACATGTACCATGTTGGTGTGCTGCACCCATTAACTCGTCATTTACATTAGGTATATCTCCTAATGCTATCCCTCCCCTTTACCCCCTCCCCACAATAGGACCCGGTGTGTGATGTTTCCCTTCCTGCGTTCAAGTGATCTCATTGTTCAATTCCCACCTATGAGTGAGAACATGCGGTATTTGGTTTTCTGTTCTTGCAATAGTTTGCTGAGAATGATGGTTTCCAGCTGCATCCGTGTCCCTACAAAGGACATGAACTCATCCTTTTTTATGGCTGCATAGTATTCCATGGTGTATATGTGCCACATTTTCTGAATCCAGTCTGTCACTGATGGACATTTGGGTTGATTCCAAGTCTTTGCTATTGTGAATAGTGCCACAAGCTCATTCCACCTCTAAAGAGCACTGTTTGTAAAGTCTTTGCTAACATAATCCTAAGTCATTTTGTTATAATTTCTAACATCTGTTTCTGTAAATTCTTCCCATAGAGCTATTTTATAATTTGAATTTTTCTATCACATGACTACCCTTCAAATATTTGGAGACAGCTCACATTTATAGATAAAGCCAATGAAATATCATAAAATGAAAAAGGGAAGTTTGTTGTATTGACAAGAGGGAAGGAAACAAAGGTATTAACTGATAGAACCAAAAGTAAAGAACGAAATGAGACCTGGCACAAGAATAAAGCAGACAGTTCACTGATTCACTGAAACCAAAGAATGTGTGAAAGTCCCTAAATTCACAGAATAACACTTGATCTTCATGAGGAAAAGCTGTGTAGAATTCTGAACAGCTAAGTGGGATGTGCAAGGGAAAGCAAAATTAATCAGGTGATAGCCAACTAGAGTGAAGTGACCACAGAGAAGGCGAGCTGCTATTTTGGCCATGCAACATGGAGTTCACTAACAGGAAGGGATGTTCTGTGATTGTAACGGATCCCAGTATGTACAGGCAATGACATCATCACTCAAAGAGACCGTCAAGAAGTGTTTCTTCTTTTTCTTAATGTGTGAAATGGGATGAAAAAGTGTTCTTACATGTAAAACAAAGATAATGCACCTGATTAAGACTATGTCCTCCTATACTGATAATCACAGTTGTCAAATTGTGATTTGAGTCGTGATCGAGTGAGGCAGGCAGTGAGATAGGCTATACAACTCTATAGCGTGTGACTGTTTACTCTATGAGATCTCTTCCGAAGAACAATTTCTCTGTTTCTCTGAATGTGGCAGTCAGTAGCTTTACACAGCTTGAGTTTTCTTAACTCCTCGTAAGTGGCTAAGGACTGGAGGTTACTGAGGACTTCTAACACAAAGAGGGTCAGAGATTCCTGGAAGAGATGAGATTACTTATGTTCAACTGCACTTAGTAGTGGTGAGTTTAGGTATTTGTGGTAGAGTGAATAACGGTCTCATAGATATCCTCATTCTAATCCCTCAAATCTGTACATGATATCTAATGTAGTAAAGAGATATTTTTAGATATGACTAAGTTGAGAATCTTGAGATGGGGAGATTGTTCTGTATTATCCTGTGAGCCCTAAATGGAATCACAGGTGTCCTTATATGAGGGATGCAAGAGATCAAAGTTAGTAGTAGGAGATATGAGGACAGAAGCAAGAGACCCAATAGTGCTGTCATAAGATAAGGAATGCAGGCAGCATCTAGAAGTGGGAAGAGGCAAGAGAAGCAAGAGATGGATTCTTCCCTGGAGCATCCAGAAGAAACTGACTCTTTAGACACCTTGATGTCAGCCCTGTAAAATTAATCTTGGATTTCTGACTTCCAGAATTCTAAGAGGATAAATATGTGTCGTTTTAAGCCATTAAGTTTGTGGTAATTTATTACAACAGAAATAATAAACTAATACAATATCATGTATATTTTCTATTAATTTAACATCTTCCTATCAGTCTGGTATAAGGACATTTTTTTTTAAAATATACTTTAATTTTGGGATACATGTGCAGAACATGCAGATTTGTTACATAGGTATACATGTGCCATGGTGGTTTGCTGCACCCATCAACCCACCATCTAGGTCTTAATCCCTGCATGCATTAGATATTTGTCCTAATGTTATCCCTCCCCTTGCCCCTTACCCTCCTGACAGGCCCAGGTGTGTGATGTTCCCCTCCCTGTGTCTATGTGTTCTCATTGTTCAACTCCCACTTGTGAGTGAGAACATATGGTGTTTGTTTTTCTGTTCCTGTGTTAGTTTGCTGAGAATGATGGTTTCCAGCTTCATCCATGTCCATGCAAAGGACATGAACTCATTCTTTTTTATGACTGCATAGTATTCCATGGTGTATATGTGCCACATTTTCTTTATCCAGTCTATCATTCATGGGCATTTGGTTTGGTTTCAAGTCTTTGCTATTGTAATAGTGCTGCAGTAAACAGACATATTCATGTATCTTTACAGTAGAATGACTTATAATCCTTTCCTTTGGGTATGGGATTGCTGGGTCAAATGGTATTTCCGGTTTTAGATCTTTGAATCACCACACTGTCTTCAATAATGGTTGAACTAATTTACACTCCCACCAACAGTGTAAAAGCATTCCTATTTCTCCACATCTTCTCCAGCATCTGTCGTTTCCTGACTTTTTGATAATTGCCATTCTAACTGTCATGAGATGGTATGAAAAAGTATCCCTATTCAAAAGAAAGTATACAGTTATTATTCATTAAGTGCTTGTTATATAGCACCCTTCTAAGCATTTAACACATGTTAACTTTGTCTTTGTAGGAAAGCACTGTTATTTTCATTGTAGGTAAATAAATAAGACATCAGATGTTTAAAAAAACATGCCTAAGGTCACACATGTGAAAGCAGCAGACACACAGTATAAATACTGGCAGTGTGATCCAGAGCTATAATCGCTAGAGTTTACTGATGGCTGAGAAAAAACAAACAAACAAAAAAACAAAAACAAAAACAAAACAAAACAAAAAACAGCTTCTTAGAAAACAAACAAACAAAAAACAAACAATACTTTTGTGCTTTTAAAATTTAAAATCAGACATGATTAGTGTAGGAAGAGCTAATAATACAAGAGTTTCTTTGAGTAGAAAGTAACAGTGTTCTTCTTTTTTCCCATAAATCTCACCCCACCCAGATGGACATTCACTGGTGTAGTGCACTTTCTTTTGTGGACTCTAAGTTGAGTGTTAGGCTGACACTGTGTTCAGGTGGCTATGTGTCTATGTGTCCTCCTTCCCTCTCCCCCTCCTCCCCCTGCCCTCCCCCCTCCCCCTCCTCCCCCTCCTCCTCCTCTCCCTCCTCCTGCCTCTCCTCCTTCTGATGGAGTCTCGCTCTGTTGCCCAGGCTGGAGTGCAGTGGTGCGATCTTGGCTCACTGCAAGCCCTGCCCCCTGGGTTCACACCTCAGCCTTCCGAGTAGCTGGGACTACAGGCGCCCGCCACCACCACCGGCTAATATTTTTGTATTTTTAGTAGAGACGGGGTTCCACCACGTTAGCCAGGATGGTCTTGATCTCCTGACCTCGTGATCTGCCCACCTCGGCCTCCCAAAGTGCTGGGATTACAGGCCTGAGCCACCGCGCCCGGCCCTCCTCTTCCTCCTCCTCCTCCTCCTTCCTCTTCCTCTTCTTTTTGCTTTTTTGTAATGTCAGCTTTTCTGACTTTATCTTACTTGACCTCTCTAGGTCCCTCAGGATATGGCCTCTGCCTACTTCTTAGCCTCATTACCTGGAGGAATGGGTATAATATTTACCCTAATTTTATTCTGGAAAAATTACATCTGATGGATCCATGATTAAAACTCAGGGTGTTTGAATTTAAAAATGTGTTAAAAACTTTGGTAAGGTTGCACTCCATGAGTCTTTTCTGTCATAGGAGAGAGATATTATGAAGAAAAGAAACACATTAAAAGTGCTTTAATTAAAAATGAGAAAAAATTGGAAGTCTTCAGAGTTGCTTTGTTGTGTTTCCCAGCTAGAAGTGCAGGTGGGCCTCAGGAGAGAGTTGGACAGCAATGGCCTGGCTCTCCTTGCTCCATCTCTTAGTGCTATGAGGTCTCCCTTGGTGTCTTCTCAAGCAGACCAGCTTTTTTCTTGCTCTCTGTAGACTATCCTTTGCTTCTGAGTGCACATAGACAAATGAATTTTGTTTTATATTCTCCTCAATACAATACCAGAAATATTTCTCAGAGATTCCTTAGTCACTGAGGAAGAAAGGTTTTTTTCCTGCCTGCATCCCAGGGTTGTTCCTTAATCCTAGTAAGAACTGTTTTTCGATTATCTGAGTTCTAAAATCAATGATTGTCTTACATTTTATTCTGAATTCAGACACCTTCCTGACTTGGCTCCTCTTTGTCTTCCTGCTCTAAAACTTGTGCACAGTATTCTGACTGATGAATGTATTCAGGTGTTTTTGTGACCTTGAACATATTATCTTATTTCTCTTCCAATTTCTTCATGCCTTCTGCTCCCATTTCTCTAAAACACCCTTTTTTCCCATCACATGTTAGTCTTCTCTTATTCTTTTCAACAATTCACAAATTGTTCTTCCTTAAGTGTACCCATAGTCCTCTTAATAAAATGTAGAAGGTCTTAATCCAGTAAATATAGCCTTAAAAATGAAACCATTATTTATATAGCCAATAAATATCTGTTGGATGTATATTGTGTATTGTGTGCTGTGTCAGGCTCTGAGTAAACAGAATGCCTCAGACTTATTTTTCATCCTCCATCTTCTGGCTCAGAGATTAGGGGCATTATGGTTATTATTTCATAGATGAGAAATTTAGACTTGAAGAGTTTATGTAATACTTGTCCAAAGTCTTATGATTATAAAAAATGAGTCAGGACTCAAACTCAAGTTTGACTTCAAAGTACTTGCCTCATAATCTGCATCAAATTCTTATGGAAGTTTCAGTGGGGACATATCTGCATTCCATTTGTTTGGTGAGGAATTAAGTTGAATCGAAGCTTCCAAAAGTTATTTGCCCCCGGAAGTGATAAGAAAGAAAGATATTTGATTAGATCGGTATGTATGTCAATCAAAATGTAAATGTAAAGTTGTAATTTGTGTGTGTGTGTGTGTGTGTGTGTGTGTGTGTGTGTTGGTGGGTGTCTAAGGACTTATTCAAGGGCATTGTAAAATAAGTTCCCCAAATATTTCGATTATTGTCAACCTCCCTGGAATAAACGTGTATTGTAATCTTTCAAGGTGAAGGATACTCTGAAGGATAGCCTTTAAGTGTATGTATATGTTTTTTGTTTGGTATTTAAAAAGCTATCTCATTACTTTAACATTTGTTCTTAAAGACTTTAAGGAGAAATATCTTACTACCTTATCCATCATTACCACCTTAGACTGGTAAGTTTATCATGTTAATTTCTGTTACTTAAGCTGCCCAGGGAGAATAAGATGACAAAAAAATTTTACGTACTAAGCAAAAATCATTTTAAAATACAATAGGGTCTACCATAAGTTTGACTTAAGTGTCTGCTTGTGTAATTGGGTTAGTTGATTGAGACTTATACAGCACCTCAAAGCATGTATTTCCTACATTTTGATTTGGGCTCTGAGTCAATGTTCTTTAGCATATAGTGTTTATAACTGAGAGAAAATAATGCTATCTCCTGTTGTAGAATATAAAATCTACTTATCTTTACTGTTTGCTCACTATGTCCTTCTTAAGGTGATTTTTCTGTCCTTCTATAGCTCTCTGAACCATCATTTAAAATTAAATAAGTAAACATCTCTTTATTTGGTTAGAAAATCTAGACAAATGCCATCTGTTCTTTGAACTGTTCCAGGTACAGCGACCACCTGTCGTTCCCTATCTGTCAAATGTACATTTAATTCATATCATCTGCGCTGCCAGATGATTCCATGCTTTAAAACAGTGGCTGGTTTTCTGTATCTCTTTTCATGTGAAGTATCATGTGGGATTTTGAATTACAAATAAGATATGAAACTATAAAGCAGTGAATACAGTTTCCTAAATTGACTGGGAAGGGCATTTTAAAGGAGGATTTCCAAAAATGGTTGCTGCATCACTGGCATGTATTTAGCCTTTCAAGGTGAATTGTTTGTATGATGGCATTCATTTGAATGTTTACTTTTTAGTAGGTTAAGCTTTAAAAGTTAAGCCTATTTGTCACAATTCATACAAGTAGTAGGAGCTACATCAGACAGATTTAGAGAAAGATGAGTACTTAAGTGACAAAAAATTAGCCTTGTCCCTTAAAATTATAAGTAGCTTTTATTGTAACTTTAAAATTTTCATTTAAGCAATATTCTTATTGAGAAGTAATATCTTAATATGTAAGTTAAATGAAACTCAAGTGGAGAACTCTACAAATCACAAATCACAGGGCATTTGGCCACAATTACTAGGCTTTTAACAATGTATAAAAATAATTCTATCTGTCTTTATAGTTAAGAAGTTAGCTAGGGATTCACAAAATATTGTAAAATAGATATTCATTTATAAAAATGTGTATTTACAATGCAAAGAGGAATAATGAAATTAAGAAGTATGACCATGTAAGCTAATAAATAGAACATTGACAACATTCAGATGCCCTTATGTAATGTACCAAATCATGTATCTTTTCATTGTCCAGCAGCTAACTACTAAGCTGAATTTTGTGTAACCATTTGCTTGCTCATTGTTACAGGTTTATGATATGGTTTAACTGTGTGCCCACTCAAATCTCATCTTGAATTGCGGCTCCCATAATTCCCATGTGTTGTGGGAGGAACCCAGTGGGAGGTAATTGAATCATGGGGGCGGGTCTTTCCTGTGTTGTTCTCGTGATAGTGAATAAACCTCTTGAGATCTGATGATTTTATAAAGGGGAGTGTCCCTGCACAAGCCCTTTTGCCTGCTGCTACGTAAGACATCCCTTTGCTCTTCCTTCGTCTTCCGTCATGATTATGAGGCCTCCCTAGCCATGTGGAACTGTGAGTCCATTAAACCTCTTTCCTTTATAAATTACCCAGTCTTGGGTATGTCTCTTTTTGCAGTATGAGAACAGACTAAAATACCATCCATGATAAAACCATAAACAATGTACTGTTCAATTATAACAGCTTTTAAACTTATTTAAATATATGCAATGTTATATATAAGTTTCTGTGCTTTGCTTCTTTTGATTAATGTTATATTTCTGAGGTTCATACACATGGGTGGACATTTGTACTTCTCCACTGTTCAACAATATTACACTATGTGACTATACATTCTAGGACTGGTAGGTATTTGACTTGTATCCAGGTTTTGGCCATCATAAAGAAGGGTGCTATAAATATCCCTATAAAATTCATTTTGGGAGCATACGTTTTCTTTTCTTCTGAGTAAATTTGAAGGAGTGAAACTACTGGGTTATAAGGTTTAAATGCCCAAGAAACTGCCAAATGGTTTTCCAAAGTGACTGAGACATTTTATTTTATTTGTATAATTTCAGCTTTTATTTTAGATTCACGGGGTAAATGTGCAAGTTTGTTACATGGGTATATTGGGTGATGCTGGGGTTTGGGTTATGAATGATCCCATCACCCAGGTAATGGGCATAGTACTCAATAGGTAGTTTTTCGGCCCTTGCCTGCTTCTCTTTCTCTACCCTCTAGTAGTCCCCAGTGTACACTGTTTGGCTCTGACATTTTAAATTCACAACTGCAATTTTGAAAGTTTCAGTTGCTCTGTATTCTCACCAAAATTTGGTATTGTCAGGTTTTGAAATTTTAGCCAATCTAATGGGGTTATAGTGGTATCTCATTGTGAGTTTATTTTGCATTTACTTGGTGAATAATTTGAGCATTTTCTATGCTGATTGGCCATTCACAAACCATTTTTTGTTTAAGTCTTTCAGCCATTTAAAGATTGGGTTATCTTTTTATTCATTATTGGTTTAGTAACAATGTTTAATATTTTGTGGGCACAGGCTTTTTCTAGAAATATGTATTGCAAATATTTTCTTCCATACAGTAGCATCTCTCTTACTTTTACTTATGGTGCCTTCAGTGGAAAGAATCTTTATTTTGATGAAATCCAATGTCTCTTTCTTTGTATTTCCTTTTTTGTATTTTTGCTTTAGGGTTAGTGTTTTTGTATCCTCTCCAAGAAAAGTTTGTCTTACCCAGGTTCTGAAGATACTGTCCAAAGTTTCATATTAGCACCTTCATAGCTTTTGTTTGTAGTTTTAATTATAAAATTGATCTTGAATTTTCTTTTCCTTCTTTCCTTCTTTCTTTCCTTCTTTCCTTCTTTCTCTATCTCCCTTCCCTCCCCTCCCCTCCCCTCCCCTCCCCTCTTTGAGACAGAGTCTCACTTTGTTGGCCAGGCTGGAGTGCTGTGGCACTATCTCAGCTCACTACAACCTTCGCCTTCCCGAGTCAAGTGATTCTTCTGCTTCAGTCTCCCAAGTAGCTGGGAATACAGGTGTGTGCCACCACGCCCAGCTAATTTTTTCATAATTTTAATAGAGATGGGGTTTCACCATGTTAGCCAGGGTGGTCTCAAACTCCTGACCTCAGGTGATCCAACCGACTTGGCTTCCCAAACTGCTGGGATTGCAGACATGAGCCACTGCACCCACCACGATCTTGAATTAATTTTTGCATATGTTATAAAGAATGGGTAATATTCAGTTCTTTTTTTTTTTTTTTTTTTTTTTGAGATGGAGTTTCACTTTTGTTGCCCAAGCTGGAGTGAGTGCAATGGTGTGATCTCAGCTCATTGCAACCTCCACCTCCTGGGTTCAAGAGATTCTCCTGCTTCAGTTTCCTGAGTAGCTGGGATTATAGGTGTATGATGCCACACCTGGCTAATTTTTTGTATTTTTAGTAGAAATGGGTTTTCACTATGTTAGCCAGGCTGGTCTTGAACTCCTGACCTCAGGGGATCCACCTACCTCAGCCTCCCAAAGTGCTGGGATTACAGGCATGAGCCACCATGCCAGGCCAATATTCATTTCTTTATATGTTTGCCAGTCGTTCCATCACCACTTGTTGAAGATCTTTCATTTTCCATTGAACAGTCTTGGTTCTCTGATCAAAACTCAATTGACTATGTATATTTTGGGGTTGGTTTTTAATTTTCTTCTGCATGTTGATATATTTATCTATACTTATTCCAATACTAAATTTTATTTATTACCATAGGTTTAGAGTAAATATTGAAATCGAATAGTGTAAATCCTCCAGCTTTGTTTTTCCCTCTCAATATTGTTTAGTTTGTGGGCCTTTGTATTTTCATATAAAATTTGTCAGTAATCATAAAATATTTGTCAATGTCATAAAAAAGCCCTTGGGATTTTGATTATGAATGCAATGAAGTTATATATATCAATTAATGGAAAACAAATATATTAATGATATTAAGTCAACTAATCTGTAAACATGGAATATTTTTCCATTTATTTAAGTCTTTGTTATTTTGTTATTTGTTATTTTAATGTTTTTAAAAGAGATTGGATCTCAATCTGTCACCTGCTGGAGTACAATGACATTCTTAGCTTGCTGCAGCCTCAAACCCATGGGCTAAAGTGATCCCCTGACTCACACTCCCAAAGAGCTAGGACTACAAGGTGTGCACCACCACACCTGGCTGAATTTTTAACATTTTTGTAGAAACAGGGTCTTGTTATGTTGCGTATGTTGGCTTCAAACTAATGTTATCCTCCTGTCTTGCTCTCCCACAACACTGTTATTTTTAACTCACTCGTGGTTTCATTGGCAAAACAATGTACATTTTTGGTTAAATTTTCTAAGTGTGTTATATATGGAGGATGTTCTATTCAATGGTACTTAAACACTTTATTTTCCATTTGTTTACTGCTAATATATACAGAAATACCACTGATTTCTGTTTATTGATGGTTTACACGGCAATCTTATTGCTTTTACTTAGTAGATCTAATATATTTTCTGGTAGATTCCTTAGGTTTTATACCTACACAATTATTCATCTGGAAATAAAACAGTTTTTCTGTCTTACATTTTGTTTACTTTTCTTAGATTGATATGATTTGGCTGTGTCCCCACCCAAAATCTCATCTTGAATTGTAACCCCCATAATCCCCACAATCTTCATGTGTCAAGGGTGGGACCAGGTGGAGGTAATTGGATCATGGGGGCAGTTTCCCCAATGCTGTTCTTGTGATAGTGAGTCTTATGAGATCTGATGGTTTTATAAGCATTTAGCATTTCCCCTGCTTGCACTCACTACATCTTGCCACCCTGTGAAGAAGGTGCCTGCTTCTCCTTTGCCTTCCACTGTGATTGTAAGTTTCCTGAGGCCTTCCCAGCACTGCAGAACTGTGAATCAATTAAAACGTTTTTGTCTATAAGTTACCCAATCTTGGGTATTTCTTCACAGCAGTGTGAGAACAGACTAATACATACATTGTATAGGTACTTTATTACAATGATGAATAGAAAAGATGAGACAACATTCTTACTTCTTTCTCAGCCTTAGGGGGAAGTAGATTAGATGTAGTATTACCAGCATGTTCTTTGTAAAGATTTCCTTTATTAAACTGAAGTGCTATTTTCACTTCCAAGATTCTGAAAAAAATTATAAATTGATATTAAATGTTCTCAAATGTGTTTTCTACATTGATCAAAATGATTATATGTTTACTTGCTTTCATCTATCTATTTTTATCTTTTTACTATGTTGAGTATACATTGATTTTCAAATGTTAAACAATTCCTGGAATACAGCAGAAATTACATCCCTGGATTTCTAAATCAGGTCTTTAAAGGTACTGCAGCCTCCATCCAGGACTCTTACTACATTCTCTCATTGCAAAATCTGAGCTGTCATAAAAAAAAGGTCAGGTTCTTTGAAACCATCAAGTTGTAGAAGCCATGTGTAGGAGCTGTGGTCAGCAGATCCAGCTGAACCAAGTTTCTTAGGCATCTCCACTAAAGTGCTAGACATGTGAGGAAAATGACCTCAGACTCTTTAAGCCATTCCAACCAGCAGCTGAATGCCACCTAGTGACTTTTGTTATAAGCCTTCACATGGTAGAAAAAAATCAGCTAGCTGGACCTCATCCGAATTTCTGATCCAGAAGTAATGAGATACAATTAAAGAGTGGCTGTTTTAAGCCACTGAGTTTGGGGTAGTTTGTAACACAATAATATGTTTTGGAATATGCAGTAAATAAGAAAGTGTGGTACTAGGTTTAACAATAGATTAGTCATCATAGTAGAATAAAGAACCCAGAAACAAACCCACACATGTGTGTTGACATGTAATTTAAAATAAAGGTGACATTAAGGCGCAATGGGGGAAATACCAGTCTTTTCAATAATTAATGTGGGAGTAATTAAGTACTTAAATGGAATACAAAAATGAAACCAGATCCTTACCTCACTTCATAAACAAAAATTAAGTGTAGTTATTTTACTTATTTATTTATTTATTTTTAAAATGCTGATTGACTCAGCCACTAGGAAAAGGCTGAGATTCTGCCTTTCTTTTTTCTTTAGTGATGGGATCTTGCTATGTTGCCCAAGCTGGTCTCAAATGCCTGGCCTCAGCAATTTTTCTGCCTTAGCCTCCCAATGCATTGGGATTACAGGCATGAACCACTGCATTTGACCTATAGTTGTTTTATAATTGAATTCAGAAAGCAAAACAGTAACTTTTTAAAAAGATAACTATATCTTTGTAATAACTCTGGGTATGTAAAAAGACAGGTCCTCTGATCTTAGAAATTTTCCTTATTTTACATAATTTTAGAATAATTATCAATTGTTATTTTAGAAATAATTGTCAAGTTTTATAGAAATCATGTTAGGGTTCTGATTGGAAGTGCATCAGAAATAAATTAATTTGGGAAAACATGGATATTTTTAAAATATCAAGTCTTTAAAGCATAAAAATAGTGAACTACATTTTATAAAAGCCTTTGTCGATGTCTTTCAATTAAGTTTACTATTATTTTTAAATGGAAATTTTATTTATTTTGCTGAATTAATCTTAGGTACTTTTCAAGGATATATGCATTTATTTAGTTTTACTTATTTATTTATTTTTCTTGCTCTGTCACCCAGGTTAGAGTGCAATGGCACAACTATGGCTCACTGCAGTCTCTACCTCTTGGTCTAACGTGATCCTCCTTCCACAGCCTCCCAAACAGTTAGGGCTACAGGCACACACCATGATGTCTGGCTAATTTTTAAATGTTTTCTGTAGAAATGGGGTCTTGCTTTATTGCCTAGGTTAGTCATTAACTCCTGTACTCAAGTGATTTCCCTGTGTTGGCCTCTCAAAGTGTTGGGATTATAGGCATGAGCCAAGGCACTTGGCCAAGTTTTATCTTATTTTTAATTGACAAATAATAGCATATATTTGTGGGTAAAATGTGATGTTTTGATACATATATACATTGTGGAGTGATCAAACCAGCTAATTAACATATTTATCACGTCAAATACTTATTTCTTTGTGAAATTCACTTGTTTAGGTATTTTGAAATATATTCTTTACTGTAGTCACCACGCTGTGCAAAAGATCACTAGAGCCTATTGCTTGTATTCTATTGAAACTTTGTACCCTTCGACCAACATCTCCTCCTTCCCTCTCCATTCCCCTCAACTCCGTGGTAATTACCTTTCTACTCTCTATTTTCATGGGTTTGACTTTTCAAGATTCCACATGCAAGTTAGGGCAGATTGTTTTTATCTCTCTTTGCCTGGTTTATTTCACTTAGCATAAAATATCTTCTAGGTTCATCCATGTTGTTGCAAATGAGGAAATTTTCTGCTTTTTAAAGACTGAATAGTATTCCACTGTGCATCTTTACTAAACTTGTTTATCAGTTATAACTTTTTTTAAATGACGTCTTTAGGTTTTCCTATATATAAGATCAAGTCGGCCGGGCGTGGTGGCTCAAGCCTGTAATCCCAGCACTTTGGGAGGCCGAGACGGGTGGATCACGAGGTCAGGAGATCGAGACCATCCTGGCTAACACCGTGAAACCCCGTCTCTACTAAAAATACAAAAAAAAAAACTAGCCGGGCGAGGTGGCGGGCGCCTGTAGTCCCAGCTACTTGGGAGGCTGAGGCAGGAGAATGGCGGGAACCCGGGAGGCAGAGCTTGCAGTGAGCTGAGATCCGGCCACTGCACTCCAGCCTGGGCGATAGAGCGAGACTCCGTCTCAAAAAAAAAAAAAAAAAAAAAAAAAGATCAAGTCACCAGCAAACAGAGATAATTTCACTTTATTTTTCCTATTTGGATACTTTTTATTTCTTTTTCTTGACTAATTGTTCTAAGACTTCTGGCTACTCCTTATTGAACAGAAGTGGTAAGAATAGGCAAACGTCTCTTGTTCCTAATCTTAGAATAAAAACCTTCAAATTTTTATCCTTGAATATTATGCTACCTATGGGATTGTTATATATGGCCTTAATTTTGTTGAAGAATATTTCTTCTATAACTAACTTGTGAGATTTTATTATGAAAGGATATCAAATTTTTTCAAAATTTACTTTTTCTGTATCTGTTGAGATGATCATCTAGTTTTCGTCCTTAATTCTGTTAATATGGTGAATGAAAGTTTTTGATTTACATATATGGAATCATCCTTACATCCCAGGGATAAATTCCACTTCATCATGATGAATGATCCTTTTAACATAATGTTGAATATAGTTTGCTAGTATTTTGTTGAAGCTTTTTGCATTGATGTTTATCAGGGATATTGGCTTGTAGTGTTCTTTTCCTGTAGTGCCTTTGTCTGACTTTAGTATCATGGTAATGCTGGACACATAAAATGAATTTGCAAGCACTCCCTCCTCTTCAAGTTTTTGGAAGAGTTTGAGAAGGACTGGTATTAGTTTTAAAAATGTTCAGTAGAATTCAGCAGTGAAGCTATCTGGTCCTAGGCTTTTCTTTGTAATAAAAGCACACTTCTATTCCCTGAATTAATTTTCTTACTCATTACTGGTCTGTTCATATTTCTAATTTCTTCATGATTTAGTCTTAATACATTATATAGTTCTAGGAATTTATTCATTTCTTCTAGGTTTTCCAATTTGTTGGAATGTAGTTGTTGAGAGTAGTCTCATAATCCTTTGTATTTCTTTGTTATTAGTTGTGAGACCTCTTTTGTTTTTGATTTTAGTTTTTGATATTCCTTTTTTAAGTCCAGCTAAGAGCTTGTTGATTTCATTTAGATTGTCAAAATCACAACTCTTAGGTTTTTGTTATTGTTTTTGTTGTTTTCCTTAGTATCTATTTCATTTATTTCTGCTATTATCTTTGTTACTTCCTCCTATTCACTTTGGGCTTAATTTGTTATCCTTTTTTCTAGTTCTATAAGATGTAAAATTATGTTGTTTATTTGAGATCTTTTTTCTTTTTTGATATAGGCATTTGATTCTATGAATTTCCCTCTTAGAAGTACTTTTCCTGTGTCATGTATGTTTTGATGTGATATGTTACTGTTTTCATTTGTCTCAAGGTATTTTTAAATTTCCCTTTCAGCTTTTCCTTTGACCAAATAGTTGTTCAGGACTACATTGTTTAATTTTCATATATTTGTTGATCTTCATAATTGTACCTTTTATTGTTTCCTGGTTCAATAAAGATGAGGTTGGAAAAGATAATATGGTTTTAATCTTCTTAAATTAAGACTTACTTTGTGGCCTAACATCGGATCTATACTGGAAAATGTTCTCTGAACATTTGAAAAGAATGTGCTTTTTTTTTTTTTTTTTTGCTGTTGGATGGAATGTTCTGTTATATGCCTGTTAGGTTTATTTGGTCTTTAGTAGAGTTCATGACCAATGTTTCCTTATTAATTTTCTTTTTGATAATCTGTCTGTGTTCTCACCCAAGTCTCATCTTGAATTGTAGTTCCTGTAATCCCCACATGTCATGGGAGGGACCCAGGGGGGAGTAGATCATGGGGGTTGTTCTCCAATGCTGTTCTCATGATGGTGAGTGAGTTCTTACGAGATCTGATAGTTTTATAAGGGGCTTCCCTGCCTTCACTCAGCACTTCTCCCTGCTGCCATGTAAAGAAGGAAGTGTTTGCTTCCCCTTCTGCCATGGATTTAAGTTTCCTGAGGCCTCCCTAGGCATGCAGAACTGTGAGTCAATTAAACCTCTTTCCTTTAAAAATTACCCAGTCTTGGGTATGTCTTCACAGCAGCATTAAAACAGACTAATACAGTAAATTGGTACTGCATAGAACGGAGTGCTGCTGTAAAGATATCCAAAAATGTGGAAGCAACTTTGGAACTGGTAACACGCAGAGGTCGGAACAGTTTAGAGGACTCAGAAGAAGACAGGAAAATATGGGAAAGTTTGGAATTCCTACAGAGTTGGAGGGCTCAGAAGACAGGAAAATGTGAGAAAGTTTGGAACTTCCTAGGGACTTGTTGAATAGCTTTGACCCAAATGCTGATAGTGATATGGATAATGAAATCCAGGCTGAGGTGGTTGCAGATGGAGATGAGGAACTTGTTGGGAACTGGAGTAAAGGTCAGTCTTTGCTATGCTTTAGCAAAGAGACTGGTGACATTTTGCCCCTGCCCTAGAGATCTGTGGAACTGTGAACTTGAGAGGGATGATTTAGGGTATCTGGTAGGAGAAATTTCTAGGTAGCAAAGTGTTCAAGAAGTGACAGAGCATAACATTTTGGAAAATCTGCAACCTGATGATGTGACAGAAAAGAAAAACCCATTTTCAGGGGACAAAAGTCAAGCTAGCTACAGAAATGTGCAGAAGAAACAAGGAGTCAAATGTTAATGACCAAAATAGTGGGGAAAATGTCTCCAAGGCATGTCAGAGACCTTCACAGCAGCCTCTCTCATTATAGGCCTAGAGGCCTAGGAAGGAAAAATGATTTGGTGAGCCAGGCCCAGGGCCCCCGGCTCTGCGCAGCATCAGGACATGGTGGACTGTGTCCCAGCTGCTTCAGCTTCAGCCATGGCTAAAATGGGCCAAGGTACAGCCTGGGCCATTGCTTCAGAGGCAGCTTTCACATGGTGTTGGCATCCTTGGCAGCTTCCACATGGTGTTGGCCCTGTAGGTACACAGAAGTCAAGAACTGAGTTTTGGGAACCTCTGCCTAGATTGCAGAGGATGTATGGAAACACCTAGATGTTCGGGCAGAGGTGTGCTGCAGGGGTGAAGCCCTCATGGAGAGCCTCTCCTAGGGCAGTACAGAAGGGAAAGCTGTGATTGGCTCCCCTACACAGAGCCCCAACTGAGGCACTGCCTAGTGGAACTATGTGAAGAGGACCACATTCTCCAGACCTCAGAATAGTAGATCCACTGACAGTTTGTAGCATGCACCTGGAAAAGTAACACACATTCAATGTCAGCCTGAGAAAGCAGCTAGGAGGGAGACTGTACCCTGCAAAGCCAAAGGGACAGAGCTGCCCAAGGCTGTGGGAGCCTATGTCTTGCATCAGCATAACCAGGATGTGAGACATGGAGTCAAAGGAGATCATTTTGGAACTTCAATGGTTTAGTGACTGCCCTATTGGATTTCAGACTTGCATAGCCCCTTTGTTTTGGCCAATTTCTCCCACTTTGAATGCATGTATTTTACCAAGTGCCTGTACCTCCTTCTACCTAGGAAGTAACTAACTTGCTTATGATTTTACAGACTCATAGGTAGAAGGGACTTGCCTTGTCTCAGGTGAGAGTTTGGACTTGGATTTTTGGGTTAATGATGGAATTAGTTAAGACTCTGGGGAACTATTGGAAAGGCATGATCGTGTTTTGAAATTTGAGAAAGATGAAATTTCGGAGGGCCCAGGGGCTGAATAATATGATTGGCTCTATCCCCACCCAAATCTCATCTTGAATTGTAGTTCCCATAATCCCCATGTGTCCTGGCAGGCACCTAGTAGGAAGTGATTAGATCATGGAGGTGGTTCCCTCATGCTGTTCTTGTGATAGTGAGTGAGTTCTTATGAGATCTGATGGTTTTATAAGGGGCATTTTCTCCCCTTCCCTTGGTGCTTTCTCTCCCTGCACTCAAGTGAATAAGGATGTATTTGCTTCCCCTTTGACCATGATTATAAGTTTCCTGAGTCTCCTCAGCCATGTGGAACTGTGAGTCAGTTAAACCTCTTTCTTTATAAATTACCCAGTCTGAGGTATGTTTTTATAGCAGTGTGAAAATTGACTGATGCACTGTCTATTGTTGAAAATAAAATATTAAAATCTCATACTATTATTGTGTTGCAGTCTATGTCTCTTTTTACATCTCTTAATGTTTGCTTTATATATTTATGTGTTCTGATGTTGATGCATATATATTTATAATTTATATATCCTCTTAGCAACTGACCCTTTTATCACTGCATCAGTAATTTTCTTTGTCTCTTTTTACAGTCTTGAACTAAAGTCAATTTTCTCTGAAATAGGAATAGTTACCTCTGTCCCTTTTGGTTTCCATTTGCATGGAGTAATCTTTTTAATGCCTTAACTTTCAGCCTGTGAGTATCATTTAAGGTGAATTAGTGAGTCTTTTATAAGAATAGGCAGCATGTAGTTAAGTCTTTTTTTCTTAAGCCATTCAACCCCTCTCTTTTTATTGAAAAGTTTAATTTATTTATATTCAAAGTAATTATTGATAGGTAAATGACTTACTAGTATCTTTTTGTCAATTGTTTCCAGTTGTCTGTAGATTCTTTGTTTCTTTCTTCCTCTCTTGTTTCCTTCTTTTGCAGTTTAATGGCTTTCTTTAGTAGTATGCTTTGAATCACTCCTTTTTGTCTTTTGTGTATACACTATAGACTTCTGTGATTATCCTGAGGCTTACATAAAGCATCTTCTCCTTATAACAGATTGTTTTCACTTGATATCAACTTAATTTTATCACATACACAAACTTTATGTTTATACACCACCTCCTCCCATTTTTTATTTCTTATGTCGAA
Organism: Piliocolobus tephrosceles; assembly: GCF_002776525.5. NCBI lineage: Eukaryota > Metazoa > Chordata > Mammalia > Primates > Cercopithecidae > Piliocolobus > Piliocolobus tephrosceles. The sequence continues at coordinate 21,789,363 of NC_045438.1, forward strand.
ACTTACATCTTTTTATACTTTGTATCTCTTAACAAATAATTGTAGCTTTCATTGTTTTTAATATTTTTGCCTTTTAACATTTATAATAAAGATATAATGGATTTGTCCACAACCATTACAGTATTAGAGTGTTTTGGATTTGACAATGTACTTACCAGTGAGTTTTGTGGTTTTATATGTTTTTATGTTACTAATTAGCATCCATTTTCTTTACCTTAAAAAATTCTGTTCAGCATTTCTTGTAACATAGACATAATGGTGATAAACTCTCAGCTTTTATCTGAGAAAGCCTTTATCATCCCTTCATTTTTGAAAGACATAATTGCTGAGTATAGTATTCTTTATTAGCAGTATTTTTCTTTCAGGATATTGAATATATCATCCCACTCTCTTCTGACCTGCAAGATTTCTGCTGAAAAATCTACTAGTAGTCTTATAAATGTTCTCTTATATGTTACAATTCACTTTCCCTTCCTGCTTTTAAAATTCTCTCTTTGTCTTGAACATTTGATGATTTAATTATGATGTATGTATCTCAGGGTGTCTATGGATTCATCTTATTTGGTGTCTTTTGAGCTTTCCTCATCTGGATTTCTATTTCCTTCCCCAGACTTGGAAAGTTTTCTACCATTACTTCTTTGAAAATGTTTCTGTCCCTTTCTCTGTTTCTTCTCTTTCTGTAATGCCAATAATGCATAAATTGTTGTTCTTGATAGTGTCCTATAATCTCTGAAGCTATCTTTAATCTTTTTCATTACTTTTGTTTTAACTCCTCAGATTGGATGATTTCCAGTGACCTGTCTTTGAGTTCACTGATCTTTTCTTCTGCTTCATCTATTGACATCTTCAGCTTTATAATTTTGTTTGGTATTTTCAAATCTTTTGTATCTCTTTGTTGAAATTCTCGGTTTGTTTTACCTTGCTTCCCTAGCTTAGTAAGCATCTTTATGACAAGTATCATGAATTCTCTGTTGGGTAAATCATACATCTCCATTTCACTTGAGTTTGTTTCCAGAGATATATCTTGTTCTTTTATTGGGAATGCATTGCTCTGTTTCTTTATTTTCCTTAATTCTCTGGATTGGCTTCTGCATATTAGATAAGACAACTGCCTCTATCAGTCCTGTTAGACTTGGCTTGTATAGGAGAAGGATCTCACAAATCTGTCTACTGAGAGATTTTAAGGTTTCTCTCAAATCTTTGTGTTTGTTCAAACTGCACTCTCTCTTTCTGGTGACCTCCAACAAATGGCTGTCTTTGTTTTTGATTAGGATGTGCCATGTCCTGTTAATACCCTGAGATCAGTAAGGTAAAATCCAGGTTCTTTAGATATAGCTGGAAAGGTTGATACCTTACATGTGTATTCCAGTTGCTTTTGTCCTCATGGTGAAGTTGAGTGTGGGTGTTTACCTCCCACTCTTTCTATACTAAGCTGAGGAGAGGATCTTTGGCAAATGCCCTGTATTCACATTTAGGTTACACCCTCTGACCTTGCAAAGATAGCTACTGGAAGCATGACTTTTGCATCCTCACCTCTTTGCTTTCTTTGGTCCAAGGAGACTCAGGATTGCTATAACTTCCAGAGCTGGTTCATTTCGGAGACAGCCCCTTTGTAAGAGCTATAGAATTTGTGGCACTCAGTGTGTGGACAAACTTACTCCGGAAAGAATAGATAGACTTGGATTTATCACTGAGGGAACTGAGAGGGAAGGCTTGGGAAGTGCCAGGCCCCTGCTCAGGCTACCAGAGGGCTACTGTTTGTCTCATTAATGACCCAATGCAAGCAGTTAGAGGCTGGGCCATAAAAAAGCCACTGGAAGAGTATATAGTAAGCCCTTTTAGAAAGAAAGTGGGAGTTGTGCCTTTCACTTTTCTACACTGCTCTCAGGGTGAGTAATCCCTGGAAGTGTTTGCATATCCAGTAAAAAATCAGCTTTTTATTCTGTGATCTACAGAGACTTATGTGTGTCTAGTCCTTTCTGCTCCCAAAGGTAGGAGGTTTGGGGTCCAGTGCCTTGGGTATGTAGATATAAAAATTGAGTCACTTGCATAAACAAACTCTTTCCAGGAGCAATTTGTAGACCTCGAGTTACTGCTGGGTCAGACTGAGGGAGAAAAGCACAAGCAGTGCTGAACTGCAGCTCAGGCCACTGCAGGGCTATTGTTTGTTTAGCCATTTAACTTCTGGATAAAAGTTAGTTAGAAGCCAGGTAATCAAGTAGCTGCTGGAAGAGTATGCCCAAAACCCTTTCCTGGGAGAAAGAGAGCTTCACTTTTTTAGCTCCTACTCCATGCTGCTCCTGGGAGGTGTAGCCCCTGAAAGTAATTGCACATCTGTTTTAAACCAGCTCTTTTTTCTGTGATCTAGAGGGACTCGCACATGTCCAGTTATCTCTGCTCCAGAGCAAGGAGGTTTAGAATGAAGTCCCTTGGGTAGGAACTGTAAAATTTGGGGCACTTGATGAGTGGGCAAGCTTTCAGAGGAAATTGGTAGACCTCAAGTTATGTCTAGCATGAGCTGGGGGAGCAAAAATCAGGAAGATGTTGCTTCTCAGTCTGCCGGCAAGTTACTGTTTGTGTGTGGCTCTTCAACTCCTCCATGAAAGTTAATTAGAATACCTGTCCTTAAGTAGTTAAGGAAAGAGTGTGTTACAAACTCCTTCCAGAAGAAATAGAAAGTTTCATTTTTGAGATGTTTCTCTGTATTTCTCCCAGGAAATGAAGTCCTCGAAATGCTTGTGTCCCCATATAAAACCACCAATTTTTCCTGTGGTCTAGAGAGACTCATAGATGCCTAGTCCCCTCTGCTCCCACATTAATGACTTAAAAGACTATGAGGAACCTTAGAGTTGGGGGGCTATATGTGAGGTCAAAGCCCTCCTCTCCACAGGGAGGTGATGGGTATTGGCGATTCCTTTTCCCAATTGTATAGCATGGTGCCCAGGCTGGGGTCTGTGACCAAGTGTGCCTCAGCTTTTCCTACTTGTTTGATGTGGATGTTTTCTCAGTTGCCTGCTGGGTAGAGTTTTTTTAACTGCTTTTTAAAAAAGTTTTATTTTATTTTAGAATGACACATCATAATAATTATACATATTTATGAGGTACAACTGGTTTCTGCCTTTCTCTCAGAGGGGAATGATCCCTGAAGATGCTAAGTCAGTACATCCATGAGTGGAGAGAGTCAGAAGCCTCCTATTCCTCCATGTTGTTGATGTCATTCCCCCATGATTTATTTTTAAATGCATTGCTCCTTTTACCAAAATGTTTGTTCATTCTATATTGTTTTGAATCCAACAATATTTCTAAACTCTCTTATTTTCTATAATAATTCATCCAAAATTATTTTGTATTTTTGTTACAGTCATGTTACTTTTGGAGAGTGACTTTTTTTTTTTTTTTTTGCAATTATCTTATACAGTATTTTCTTGGATAGAAGAGAGCCACAATCCAAGGAATTCAGACAGCCTCTAGAAGCTGGAAAAGATGATAAGAAAGTGGATTCTTCCCTAGAGGCTCTGGAAGCAGTATAGCTCTGCCGATACCTTGATGTTAGCTCAGTGAGGCCCACATCAGACTTTTGGCCTCTAGGACTGTAATACATTTGTTCTTCTTAAACCTGTCAGTTTGTGGTAATTTGTTACAACAGCAGTAAAACTAATGCAGGATATATTAAGATATTTTCTTTCTTTTAATTTTATCATTAGATTCTGATGTTCATTGTTTCTGCTAATTTGATATACTGGCTTTTCACCAGTATCCCAGATCTCTTATCTTTCTGGGCACATGATATGATTTGACTTCTCTGTCCTTTTGAAAGTTTGATGTGTTCTACTGAGATCCTGACCAGTAATATAGGAGGATAAATGATGAGTGTACCTTCCTGTTCAAAGCTTTTAAGCAGCAGTACACAGTTTGCTATATTGTCTTCTATTTCTGTTGTAGTCACGGAAACATGTAATTGAGCTTCTATCAGCCTGAGTTCCTAGGTAAGTATAACACCAGAAGTATTAACTGCTGATCAACATTGGATATGTAGTCTCAGTATAAAATAAGCTTTTGTTGTATTTTTATCTGAGATTTGGGTTTTTGTTATGACAATACAAACTATAGTATCCTGACTTACAAAGAAATTGGTAGAGGGAGTGGGTTCTGTTATAATTTTTTAAAAATCTTAAATGTGTGGCAATAGACTTAATGATCATTGGCTAACAGTGAAAAATATGAGAGGCAAAAAGAATTGCTATTTTTGTAATGTGTGTAACCATGAATGCATGGTAAATTGTTGTCTAAAATAATTTTCAAGGCAGAAAATATACCTAAAGACCATGTATCTCTGAAGGATAATGTTGGGAAATAATATATAAGTAATGTCTGTTAGTTACATTTGATATTATAATAAATAGAAAAGCTTAAAGAGAGAATTGGTCTTAGAGCAAGTCATGTCATCTTGTTCTTTTCCCTAAGTGTGTCTTGGTTTTATTGCCCTTTGATATCCCATATTTCAGTGCCAAATTTCAAGACAGGCATTTTTTCTTGATGAACCATTAAGGGCATTTAAACAATTTTATTGTTATTATTATTATTAAAAATTTTAATTTTTAACTTTTGTAGCTACATAGTAGGTGTAAATATTTATGGGGTACATGAGATGTTTTAATATAGGTAGACAGAGGGCATTTATTTATAATTAATCCTTATACTGTGGTTGGAATCCTTTGAGGCCCCAATTTTACGCATCTCCTATTAGACTTCCCATGTTACATATGCCCTTAGCCTTGTCCTCTGCTTTCCAGTCTTAATGAAGAAAGGAAATTAATGTATAAATTAGTCTTCACATGTCAACTCACAGATACATTTGAGAAGATGTTATTCATAAGAAGGATGAAATATGTATCTGGTTCATCATGTTGCTGGTAATGAAAGTCCCTAAAATCAAGGTTTTAGAAGCAAATAACTAGTCTGTATTTTGCTGCCATTTCTTAAATGATTGAAATGATTTCTTCCCTGTTTCCCCTTTGTTTATTGTCATATTTTACATGCCCTCCATGCAAGATCTTTTAGTCTCATATAGAAAAGCTGTTTCTCCCTTTTTTTTTTTTTTGTAAATGTAAAAGATGTTATTAAGTATGTAAAATCTGTATCTGCACAATTCATCAAGGACTTTAATTTGGTGAACCATTTACTCTATTCAGACTCATACCAGAACATTTATGCCACACCCTTCAATGTTAGGTCATAGATTATCCAATTTGATAGGAAGCTCTATTGTCTTCACAACATCAGAGGTTGCAATATAAGAGACATTGGAAGTAAATGGACAGTAAATGACATACTGGGAAATGTCTTAAGTCTGCCTCTATTATGGAATCAAAGGGAAATTCCTTCTGTAATATTTCCTTCAGGCCTAGGATAATATTAAAATCCCAAGGAAATTTAATTTGGTTTCAGTGTCTTTTGAAATTATTCTTTTAATTAAAAGTGTATATTTTCCTTCAGGCCTTATTTTAAAACACTAAGTGAATCTTTGTTGCTTCTCCCAGAAATATAAAATGAAAGTGTTATCCTTTTATTATCACATCTGCAAAATTCTTTCTCTATGGATAGGTAAGGGACACTGGTATGCTTATAAATAAAAGTCTTTTTCCTTAAATTTCCTGTTTTCTGTAATAAGTTTAAAATCAAGTTGAGCTCTTACTTGGCAGTGGAAGAGTAAGCCAACATTCCAGTAGATCAGTCAGTTTCAGACTTCTGTTCTTGAGCCCTAGGAAAAAGTTTTAAAGGCATGAAATAGCAGTGAGGGCATTGCCTCCAGATAATGATTTATGAAAATGTTATATTCATTTGTATAAGAAATGGAATTATTGTATCATCTTCCTCAATTTATGATCTTCAGCGTCAGCATAAGAGGACTAGGAAGACAAGTATAAGTGGTTAAAATAATGAATGGAGCATATTAAATGTCATCATAGAAAAAACAGAAAAAGAATATTATACCTATAGCTTGCAACACTGTAGAAAGCCCATATTTGACTGCTGATAATGCTTCCTAAGAGGCAACTTAGCCACTTTTAAATCTTTTAACTGTTTATTCCCTGATTGTCTTTACATCTCTAAATAATATGCTCATAGAGTTAGTTTAAACTTTATTAATTTTGTGCCCTATAAATGGATTTCCTACTATGCTGGCTTATTTATGTCATCTCGCCCCCACTCCCGCATTTATTCATTCAATAAATATTTACTGAGTGCACACAATGAGTGAGGTCATGGGGATACAACAATTAATGAGACAAAGTCGCTGCTCTCAAAGAGCATATGGCCCACTGATGGGAGAGATCAGCATGCAAATGAATTAATGAGAAAATTCAAATGCGGATGAATGAAATAAAGACAAGAAAGCATGGTAATGTTAAAGTACTTTTTTCAACAAAAAAGTACTTGCTTTCCATCTTTCTGTCCTACTATCCTCAGCATACTGTCTTTGTCCAGCTGTGTTTCTGTTGACAGTGTGGAAAAATAGCCTTCACGATTCTAGGCTCACACACTTACGGGAATATCTAGAGTTTTATTTTTATTTCTCTGTTTTTGTACTAAAAAAATTTTCCCTGGAAGCCATTCTGCCGACTTCCTGTTCTTTGGTTCTCTAAACGAATTATTGGCAAGAGCAATGGAATTACTATGATTGGTTTCAATAATCAAAATTTAACTTCAAAGTAGGAAATAAGATCACCATTCCTAGATCATCTGTGAGAGAGGTAAAAACTTAAATAGAAAAAGCAGGTTGGCTTTTAAAAACATGTCAGCTGCAGTTTTTTCATTCGTTTGTCTGGAGCACATTGCCATAAGTAGTGTCTTAAAAAGAACTGTGTGAGGGTAAATTTTCTGGACTTCTGAATGTGTAAACACGTCTCAATTTTACTTTCCAAAGTTTTGATAATTGTCTAGTTATGGACCTCTAGGATGAAAAAGTGTTTCTTCAGAACTTGAAGAAATTGCTCTATGTCTACAGGTTACAGTGGTAAACATTTTCTTCTGCATTTTAAAGTGATCATTTAATTCTGGACACTTTTGCATCCAGGTTCTTGCAACCTTCTTCCACTCAGAGATATTTGTTGTTGTTTTGCTTAAATAATAACTTCTTCCCATCTCTTTCTTGGCTCTTTCTTTCTAGAATTTCTATTAATTGAATGTTTGATGCCCTGAATTGGTCTTCTAAGGTTTTTATTGTTTACCTTTTCTCTTTCATTTTTACCTCTTTTTAATTGTTTTGATTTGGGAGATACAATTTTCATGTTACCATTAAATTCTGAGTTGAATTTTTATTTCGGTAATCATATTATTTATTTCCATGACTTCTTTTATTTACTTTATTTATTTCTCATTACAGATTATTATTTTCCAGTTATGGACACACTATCTCCTCTACTTTAAACTACATTTATACTGAAGTCAATTCTCTCACTATTTATTGCTGATAGATAATGTAGTCCTTACCTTTCTGAATTGACTAAAGGATCGTAGGAAACTTTGGTGGCTCTATTTCTATACATAGATATTATCTTGGGAAAACTATTTCTCTTAGGCTGCCATATAAATTTAGGAACATTGGAGAATGACATATGCAATGGCCAACAACATATGATAACCCAGACGATTTCAGTTGTGTGGTCATTTGGACACCACCAAGATTTGCCATTGTCAAAACTGCTATAAAGCTAGATTTACATTGAGTGTTTTCCCAACTTTTTTTCTCTTCCCTATTCTGTACTGACATTTCCTCAATTTTTCCCATTCCCCAGATTGATCACTGCCCTCATATTGCACACTCTCAGACCCTACTAAGGCCTTTCTGTCCTCAAAATATAGCTAGAATACTTATACCATGCTTCGTCTATCAAATCTGCTAATACATAGCAAGAAACAAATCAAAACTAATTGATTAATTCCTGTCAAAGTGTGAATGATTGATGGCCCGAAGAGAGGTCTTGAAAACTCAGTAATCTTTAATTGGCATAACTGAGAGGGAAGAATATTTTTAAGAGCCTTTTAGGGCTTCTTGCTTCCTCTAGGCAGACTCTCAGAAGCTCTGTCCCAGACACATTAAAGCAGTAATCAGCAACTTAATGTCTTAATTCTGAAAGAGTCTTATTATGCCAAAAGTGATATGTAAATGTATTCATTTGCTATAAATCTACATGTGTTATACAGATAATTATAAACATCCACTTTTTTCAGACAGAATATATCTGTCTTTCCAAGTTTTTCAGAATCCTGGTAAAAATGACTAATCTCTACACAATAAAACCTATGGGAGAGAAAGAAGTCCACCTGATACCTGATTTCTTCCTCAAAAACATCTGGTGTCATTTTTACTCCTACCTGAAGTCCTTGCTAATGTTAACTAAATGAATTTATTAGCTTGAAGTCACTTGAAGGTCTTACATACATTTTTAAACACCTAACTAATGACCTAGATATGCATTAGGAGTATGTATTTCTGGTTGTTCAATCTGTTTATGTAAACAAACTTGCTATATATGACCACAGGTACACTGAAGAATGAAGGTTAGTTAGTTATGTAACCCGAATGGAGCTTGGTGACTAGCATAACACACACAGTGTACAGACCCCCAAACTAAAGAGTTTCCTTTAGTTGAACTTGCTCGCTGTTGACTCATCATAATGGAACCACCACATATCCCAGTGTAGGAAATAGACTCAAGAATGTGATAGTTCAAGGCCTCTGTGCTGCAAGTGTTGCATCTTTTGCTAACCAGCAATGAAGGCTGGTGCTGGGTAAAACTTGTGTTTTGGGAGAATTTATTTGATGACTTTTGTTTTTGTGATCACGCAGTCTGTGTTTTTGAAAACACTTACTATTAAAAATGTCTTTTAAAAAATGTATTCAGGCAAACACACACATCCCATACTGTATTTTAATATAAACACAAAACAGCAATTAGTGCATAGCTGAAAGAATAAGGATTTTGGAGTTGGACGTGGACTTGAAGCTGATTTTTATCATTAATGCATGTATACATTTTGGCAAGTTACTTACCTTTCTGAATTTCGGTTTTCTCATTAGCAAGAGGAGGACATACTAGTCATCTTAATAAACTATGGCAATTAAGTAAGATAAGTTTTTTGATGGTACCTTTAGTCTTATCAAATAGTAGATTATTGAACACGTAATTTCCTCCTCTTTATTTCTCACGGGTCATACTTGTAAACCAGTCTTTTCTAGCACAGATGTTACACTGTTACATGCCTGTGTAAATAAACATACCCAAGTATCCACATTCTGACATAAATATGTGATTTGGTGATTATAAATAACAATAAAAATAGGAAGACAGAAAAAGTAAGATTTCTTTTAAATGTGAAAATCAATGGTAAACAGTAAAAGCAAGTGCCAAAGGCTGCATATTATTTAAAGATCCAAGCTTTTCTATTACCATACAGATGCCACTGCCACTAGGCATGTACTTTTTAAATTTTTTTATATTTTGAGACTTTGCCCAGGCTGGAGTACAATGGTGTGACTTTGGCTCACTGCAACCTCCACCTCCTAAGTTTAAGCGATTCTCCTGCCTCAGCCTCCCGAGTAAGTGGGATTACAGGCGCACGCCACCACTCCAAGGTAATTTTTGTATTTTTTAGTAAAGACTGGGTTTCACCGTGTTGGCCAGGCTGGTCTCAAACTCCTGACTGTGGATGATCCACCTGCCTCAGCCTCCCAAAGTTCTGGGATTACAGGCATGAGCCACTGTGCCCAGCTGTAGGCATGTACTTTGAAAAGATAGATCTAGATTTTCATACTAGAATTACTTTTAATCATGTACTCTATGCATTTCCATGTACAACCCACTTGTAGTTAATATGCTAATCTCATGCCTCTATTCATCTCTGTGTAACCTAGGATGTTCTACTGCCTATAATGACCTTTTAATGTCTGCCATACAATCATAGAATGTGAGGATTTAAAATGAAGAAATCCATTGGCTGCTGTTTACAAGAAGAGGGAAATGGAAAGTATTTGTTGTTGCCATTATTGAAAGAACACTGGTGTTACTGATGTTTTTTGAAAGAATGTTATTGACATCATTCCCAGAAAGATATGTCTAACAATCATAATTGCATATGGTATACCATCCAGTGGTATGAGATATTTATAATTCTACATATGTATATATATATATTGACATGTTTAATTGTCTCCAATTATAATTTTAGCCATATTGGGCACATTGAGCTATTTTCAGGTAACTCCTTTCCTTTTTTAAAATTTACATATTCATCTTTTTTTTTCCTTCAACTTTTAAGTTTTGGGGTATGTGTGCAGGATGTGCAGTTTTGCTATGTAGGTAAACACAGGACATGGTGGTTTGCTGAACAGATCAACCCATCACCTAGGTGTTAGGCCTAGCCTCCACTAGTTATTTTTCCTGATGCTCTCTCTCACCCCAAACACCCTCCAGCCGGCTCTCCAGGGTGTGTTGCTCCCCAGTATGTGTCCATAGGTTCTCATCATTCAGCTCCCACTTATAAGTGAGAACATGTGGTGTTTGGATGGCTACTAGCTCCATCTATGTCCCTAAAAAAACATGATCTTGTTCCTTTTTTGGGCTGCATAGTATTCCTTGGTGAATATGTACCAACCACATTTTCTTTATCTAGTCTATCACTGATAGGCATTTAGGTTGATTCCATGTCTTTTTTTATTGTGAATAGTGCTGCAATGAACATATACGTGAATGCATCTTTATAATAGAATGACTTATAATCCTTTGGGTATATACCTAGTAATGAGATTTCTGGGTCAAATGGTATTTCTGCCTCTAAATCTTTGAGGAATTGCCACACTGCCTTCCACAATGGCTGAACTAATTTACATTCCTACCAACAGTGTAAAAGCATTCCTTTTTCTCTGCTACCTTGCCAGCATCTGTTGTTTCTCGACTTCTTAATAATCACTATTCAGACCAGCATGAGATGCTATCTCACTGTGGTTTTGATTTGCATTTCTCTAATATTCAGTGAAGTTGAGCTTTTTTTCATATGTTTGTTGGCCTCATAAATGTCTTTTTTGAGTGTCTGTTCATGTCCTTTGCCCATTTTTTAATGGGGTTGTTCGGCTTTTTTTTTTTTTTGTTTAAGTTCCATGTAGACTCAGGATTTAGAACTTTGTCAGATGGATAGGCTTCAAAACTTTTCTCCCATTTTTAGGTTGTCTGTTCACTCTGATGATAGTTTCTTTTGCTGTGCAGAAGTCCTTTAGTGTAGTTAGATCCCGTTTGTCAATTTTTGCTTTTGTTGCAATTGCTTTTGGCATTTTTGTCATGAAATCTTTGCCCATGCCTCTGTCCTGAATAGTATTGCCTAGATTTTCCTCTAGTGTTTTTATTGTTTTGCATTTAAATCTTTAATTCATCTTGAGTTCATTGTATATGGTGTAAGGAAGGAGTCCAGTTTCAATTTTCTAAATATGGCTAGCCAGTTCTCCCAGCACCATTTATTAAATGGGAATCCTTTCCCCATTGCTTGTTTTTGTTAGATTTGTTGAAGATCAGATAGTTGTAGGTGTGCGGTCTTATTTCTGAGTTCCTTATTCTGTTCATTCTGTTCCATTGGTCTATGTGTCTGTTTTTGTACCAGTACCATGCTGTTTTGATTACTGTAGCCCTGTAGTATAGTTTGAAGTCAGTAAGTGTGACGCCTTCACCTTTGTTCTTTTTGCTTAGGATTGTCTTAGGTACTTAGGTGTTTGGGCTCTTTTTTTGGTTTCATATGAATTTTAAAATAGTTTGTTTTTTTTTTTCCCTAATTCTGTAAAGAATGCCAGTGTTAGTTTAATGAGAATAGCATTGAATGTATACATTACTTTGGGAAGTATGACCATTTTCATGACAGTGATTGTTTCTATCCATGCACTTGGAATGTTTTTCCATTTGTTTGTGTCCTGTCTGACTTGAGCAGTGTTTTGTAGTTCTCTTTGAACAGGTCCCTTGTTAGCTGTATTCCTAAGTATTTTATTCTTTTTGTAGCAATTGTAAATGAGAATTCATTCATGATTTGGCTCTGTTTGTTTGTTGTGTATAGAAATGTTTGTGATTTTTGCACATTGATTTTGTATCCTTAATCTTTGCTGAAATTGCTTATCAGCTTAAGAAGCATTTGGGCTGAGATGATATAATTTTCTAGATGTAAGATTATGTCATCTGCAAATAAAGATAATTTGATTTCCTCTCTTTTTATTTGAATATGCTTTATTTCTTTATGTTGCCTGATTTCCCTGGCCAGTACTTCCAGTACTATGTTGAATAGGAGTGGTGAATAAGGGCATCCTTTTCTCGTGCCAGTTTTCAAGATGAATGCTTCTAGCTTTTCCCCATTCAGTATAATATTGGCTGTGAGTTTGTCATCTATGGCTCTTATTATTTTGAGCTATGTTCCTTCAATACCTAGTTTATTGAGAGTTTTTAACACAAAGGCCTTTTCTGCATCTAATGAGATAATTGTGTGGTTTTTGTCTTCAGTTTTGCTTAAGTAATGAGTTACATTTATTGATTTGTATATGTTGAACCAATCTTGCATCATGAGGATAAAGCCAACACGATGATAGTGGATAAGATTTTTTATGTGCTGCTGAATTCAATTTGCCAGTATTTTATTGAGGACCTTTGCATCGATGTTCATCAAGGATATTAACCTGAAGTTTTTATTTTTATTTATTTATTTTTGTTGTTGTTGTATCTATGGCAGGTTTTGGTGTCAGAATGATGCTGTCCTCATAAAATGAGTTAGGGAGGAGTCCCTCCTTTTTAATTTTTTGGAATGGTTTCAGTAGAAATGGTATCAGTTCTTCTTTGTACCTCTGGTAGAGTTCAGCTGTAAATTTATCTGATTGTAGGCTATTTATTACTGCCTCAATTTCAGAACTGGTTATTGGGCTATTCAGGGATTCAATTTCTTCCTGGTTCAGATTTGGGAGGGTGTATGTGTCCAGGAATTTATCCATTTCTTCTAGATTTTCTAGTTCATATACATAGAAGTGTTTATAGCATTCTCTGATAGTTGTTTGTATTTCTGTGGGATCAGTGTTCATATCCCCATTATCATTTCTATTTTTTTGTATTTGATTATTTTATCTTTTCTTCTTTATTAGTCTAGCTAGCAGTCTATCTATTGCATTAATTTTTTTCAAAAACCATCTCCTGGATTCTTTGATTTTTTGAAGAGTTTTTAGTGCCTTTATCTACTTCAGTTTTGCTCCCATATTGGTTATTTCTTGTCTTCTGCTAGCTTTGGGGTTTATTTTTTCTTTGTTCTCCAGTTCTTTTAGTTGTGATGTTAGGTTGTCGACTGGAGATCTTCCTAGCTTTTTGATGTGGAAATTTAGTGCTATAATTTCCCTCTAACACTTTTTTAGCTGCATCTCAGAGATTCTGGTACATTGTCTCTTTATTCTCATTAGTTTCAAAGAATTTGATTCTTGACTTAATTTAATTATTTACCCAGGAGTCTTTCAGAGAAGATTGTTCAATTACCATGTAGTTGTGTGATTTTGATGGAGTTTCTTAATCTTGAGTTCTAATTTGAGTGCACTGTAATCTGAGGGACTTATGATTTCAGTTCTTTTGCATTTGCTGAGGAGTGTTTTCCTTCCAAGTAGGTGATCAATTTTAGAGTATGTCCCATGTGGCAATGAGAAGAATGTATATTCTGTTGTTTTTGGAAGGAGAGTTCTATAGATATATATCAGGTCCACTTGATCCAGAGCTGATTTCAGGTTTTGAATGTCTCTGTTAATTTTCTGTTTTGATGATCTGTCTAATATTGTCAGTAGGGTGTTAAAATCTCCCACTATTATTGTGTGGGAGTCTAAATCTCTTTGTAGGTCTCTGAGAACTTGCTTTATGAATTTGAGTTCCCCTGTATTGTGTGCATATATATTTAGGATAGTTAGCTCTTCTTGTTGAATTGAATCCTTATCCATTATGTAATGCCCTTTGTCTTTTCTGATCTTTGTTGGTTTAAAGTCTGTTCTTTCACAAACTAGAATTGCAACCCCTGTTTTTTTCTGTTTTCCATTTACTTGGTAAATTTTCCTCCATTGTTTTATTTCGAGCTTATGTGTGTCTTTGCGTGTGAGATGGGTCTTTTGAAGACAATATACCAGTGAGTCTTGACTCTATACAGCTTGCCAAATTGTGTCTTTTAATTGGGAAATTTAGCCCCTTTACATTTAAGGTTAATATTTCTATGTGTGAAGTTGATCCTGTCATTATAATGCTAGCTGGCTATTTTGCAGACTTGTTTAAGTGATTGCTTCATAGTGTCACTGGTCTGTTTCCTTCAGTGTGTTTTTGTAGTGGCTGGTAATGATTTTTCATTTCCATATTTAGTGCTTCCTTCAGGAGCTCTTGCAAGGCAACCATGCTGGTGATGAATTCCTTCAACATTTTCTTGTCTGAAAAGGATCTTATTTCTCCTTCACTTACGAAACTTAGTTTAGCCAGATATGAAATTCTGGGTTGAAAATTCTTTTCTTTAAGAATGTTGAATATTGGCCCCCAATCTTTTCTGGCTTGTAGTGTTTCCACTGAGAGGTCGACTGTTAGTCTGATGGGCTTCCCTTTGTAGGTGATCTGGCCTTTCTCTCTGGCTGCCCTTAACATTTTTTTCTTTTATTTCGACCTTGAATAATCTGGCAATTATGTGTATTGAGGTTGATCTTCTTGTAGAGTATCTTACTGGGGTTTTCTGGATTTCTTGACTTTGGATGTTGGCCTGTCTTGCTATGTTGGGGAAGTTCTCCTGGATGATAACCTGAAGAATGTTTTATAACTTGCTTTTGTTCTCCCCATCTCTTTCGGGTACCCCAATCACTTGTAGGTTTGGTCTTTTTTACATAATCCCATATTTCTTGGAGGTTTTGTTTGTTCCTTTTTATTCATTTTTGTCTGCCTCTCTCATTTCAGAAAGATGATCTTCACATTCTGAGATTCTTTTCCCTGCTTGTTCTATTCTGCTATTGATACTTGTAATTGCAATGTGAAGTTCTCATGCTATGTTTTCCAGCTCCATAAAATCAGTTATGCTTCTCTCTAAACTGACTATTCTGGTTATCAGTCCTTAGCTTCTTTGCATTGGGTTACAACATACTCCTTTACCTCAGTAAAGTTTGTTGTTACTCACCTTCTGAAGCCTACTTCTGTCAATGCAGCCATCTTAGCATCAGCCCAGTTCTGTGTCCTTGCTGGTAGATGTTGTGGTCATTTGGAGGAGAAGAGGCCCTCTGGCTGTTTGACTTTTCAGCGACTTTGTGTGTTGATTCTTTCTAATCTTTGTGTGCTTATCTACCTTTGATCTTTGAGGTTGCTAACCTCTGAATTGGATTTGAGTAGTCGTTTTTGTTGATGTTGCTGTTGTTGCTTTCTGTTTGTTTGTTTTCCTTTTAATTGTCAGGTCATTCTTCCATAGAGCTGGTTGGTTTCCTGGGGCATTGTTTCAGACCCTAGTTGCCTGGGTTTTTCCCTTACCTGGAGTATCACCAATGAAGGCCACAAAACTGCAAAGATGGCAGCCTACTTCTTCCTCTGGGAGCTCCATCCCAGGGGTGTACTGACCTGTTGCCGGCCTGGACACTCCTGTAGGAGGTGTCTGGAGACCCCTATTGGGAGGTCTCACCCAGTCAGGAGAGACAGGATCAGAAACCTGCTTAAAGAAGCAGTCTGATTGCTTTTTGGTAGAGCAGGTGTGCTGCATTGGGGGGAATACTTCCTTGTCCAGAACACCGGGACTCTCCAGAGCCAGCAGGCTGGAAAGCTGGAGTTGACTGAACCACAGAGACATTGACCACTCTCCTTCATCCCCCAACTCCCTGCAACCCCTGGGGCTCCATCCCAGGGAGAGATCAGAGTTCTGTCACATAACCCTGGCTGGAGTTGCTGAAATTCCCACAGGGAGGCCTTGTCCACTGAGGAGGGATGCACTGGGGTCCTACTTAAAGAAGCAGTTTGGCCATGATCTGGCACAGTAACTGTTGTGGGGGACTCCTCCTTATTCAGACCACCTAGAGTCCCCAGAGCCAGCAGGCTAAAATAGCTGAGTTGACCTAACCACAGAAATGGTGACCACCCCTACCCACAGAAACTCCTGTATCTCAGGCAGTCTCCAACCTTTTGCACTAGTTGGCTGGAATTTCAAGCCAGTGGATCTTAACCCTGTGAGGTGCCATGGAAGTGGGGCCCACAGAACAATGCTGCTTGGCTCCCTGCATTCAGCCCCCTTCCTAGAGGAATATACAGATGGATCTTCTGATTTGCCAGGATTCCCAAGGTGGGAGTCTATAAAACTCCTGGATTTTCTCTGTGTGAACATGAGTGACTGCCCTGCTGAGACTCTGCACAGCTCTGTGTATCAGACCCAAGGCCCTGGTGGTGTGGGCTCAGAAGCAGATCTCCTGATCCACGAGTTGCAAAGATCCCTGGGAGAAAGTGTGATTTCTCAGGCAAGGTCACACAATCACTCACCACTACCCTTGACTGGGACTAGGGGTTCCTTTGGCTCTATGTCACTTTCTGGCAGGTCTTTGCCCCACCTGCTTTTCTTTGTTCTCTGTGGGTGGAGTTGTTTGCCTAGTCAGTCCCAATGTGAGAACCTGAATATTTCAGCTGAAGGTGCTGAATTCACTCACCATTTTCATTTCTCTCCATGATAATTGTGAACTGCAGCTACTTCTAATCAGTCATCTTGCCCCTGTCTATCACTCCTTTCCTTTAAAAAATCTAGTTTAAGTAACTTAGTGAAGTATTGATTTTGAATAATATAGTAGAAATTCCAGTTTCAGCCTAAACTGTATTCACATCTAGAAATAAGCATATATGGGCATTTCTGAAGAATTGGTAGCGAGTCCAATCTTATGGAAGTCCATTTTCATATGTGGTAATTCATCCTAAGAGCTAAAGGAATAATTTAAAAATAAAAATAAAAATAAAAATAAATTTAAAAAAAACCCTGACTTAGTAAGAAAACCTAAAGTAGGATGAATTTTTCCCTATTTAACAACAGATTACTATGGAACTTTGGCATTTTAAAGA
The DNA here is from genome assembly GCF_002776525.5 of Piliocolobus tephrosceles. NCBI lineage: Eukaryota > Metazoa > Chordata > Mammalia > Primates > Cercopithecidae > Piliocolobus > Piliocolobus tephrosceles. Next base: position 21,806,465 of record NC_045438.1, read on the forward strand.
TGCAGATTGCTCCTTTGGTGGAAACAGCCAACCCTTGAGGAATATGGTGGTTTTCCATGTATACTGTGTGGGAGAAAGGTGATGCTAGTGGGAACATGTGAGACACTCAGGAAACTTGGATAGGTGGGACTTGGGAACATTTTGTAAGGGAGCTGAAATGCTCCATGATTAGGTGTGGGTAAATGCTGATCAACTTTGGGCCATTACTGTTAACGAAACCTACGTTATATGTATGATTATGTACTGAAGTATCTAATCTCAATAAGCACAACTGGTAACCTAGTAAGTGCTGAGTGCTCCTTAATGCTAGCCTTCCCTGGGGAGGGCAGCCTGCCCACACTGCATGGGCTCCTGTGACACACCATATACACTTAGAACTCTGTTCATTTTGTATTCTTTGATCAAAGTCAAGAGGTTTATCAAGAGCACTTAACACTTACATGTTAATCAATTTTGTAATATTTATTCAAAGTGCAAAGTTTGAGGAAAAGTGAACTCCCTTCCTTTGTTGACGCATGTCAAATGATAAATTAGTTTCATTCATTACAAATAAAGCTTGTTGAAAATAATACTAAAATGATTTTCTGGAATATAGAACTAACTTTTATTCAGAATGAATAATGTGTCCCATAAAACCAATTTTTATTTATTTTCCTTTGTAAATATATTTAATCCCATTAATCATGCTAAATTGTGTGTGTGTGCATGTGTTGTGGTGAGAGAGCTGAGGTTTCTAACTTACGTATTTCAAAAGTCATCTTTTTTGAGGTTAGATAATTCTTAGGGGTTCCTGCATAACTCACAGGAGGTAGAATAAGCTAGTAGGCAATTTGTATATCTTGGCATTATATTTCCATTCTTCAGTATATTTTTTTCTCTGTACAAAAACATTAGATTGATTTTCCCTCAGGAAGTCTGTCTCAGTATCCTTCCAGAAACTATTATTATAACCTCTTTACTCAGCTTATAGTAGTCCAGGCCTTTTGCTCTGAGCATTGTTACTAACCGTTGTTCTTAACTATTCTGAAATGCTGGTTGTTTCTAGAACTCTATGCCTGAGTCAATCTTGTCAGTTGATTTGCTTCCTTCTTAGATTTGACATTCACCCCTGAGACTCTCTGTCCTCAAAGTCTGTAATACTTTTCACTGTTCTCAGTACACCCCGTATTCCTCTGTCTTGAAAAACACTTGCCATTATAAAAGGAAAAGTTGTGGGTAGAGATTGAACAGACTTGGGAAGTCCAGGGGTGAAACAGTAATGCCAGGACAGATAAAGATGGCATGACTTGGGCAGGCCAAGGAAACTGAGGTTGAGAATTGGACAGTCACCTAATTAAGGTCACTTAACTAGCAAGTGGTAGACGGCCCTTGGAACCAAGCCTGTGAGAGTGCTCTGTAATCTCCTTTTGACTTATCTGGGTCTCTCTTGCACTACAGCTCAGTAAAGAGAAGCCATAGCGTCATGCTTACAACTGTATCCCAGGTCATAGGTCTGGAACTGGGTACGACTTGATAAATATTGTGAAATTCATTAATGAGTAAAGAATAATATGCTTGCATTAAAAACCCACTATCTTTCTCAATGTTATGCCCTTCTTTAAAGTCATACAAAGAAAGTGCACATTCCCTTGTTTCAGTGGAAGTGGTAGTAGGGAAGTTCTGAGACAAGGAAGGTATGAAAAATAACGGACATATGTGCAAAATGGAAATGTAACTTGCTTGCTTCTGATTATGAAGGCAGAAAGGAACAAATGCATGTAACTTGAGATGACTTCCCCCTTGGGCAGATGACTTCATCTATTGGATTCTATCGGAAAAATTAATCCAGTGACACAAATATACAGCAAAGACCCTCTTCGTTTAGAGAAGATTGAAGTTTTGATGGATAGTAGGCACTGAACAGCTCCTCACAATAATAAGAGAAGATATGCATGACACAGAGTTCATCTCTGGGAGTCTTTTACCCATAGACAAATGGTCCTTTTCATGGCTGGATTTAGGCTACCCTGTTTTGTATACAATTACAGATGGCTCTTGTCCCCTGTGACTTGGTAAAGTAGTTGACCACAGAGAATACAGGTTAGATTCCTTAAGACTGCAGGAGAGATCTTTAGGCCTCATGTCAACCTGGAAGTACTCATGAAACGACTTCATAGAGGACAGTGAGCATGACCTGGACAGGGCTGTTGATGAATAATTCAGACTTCAGGAATAAATTTTAATTGACTTCTTACATGGATTGAACTCAGTAGGGTACCACCAAGAAACAGGATTTTTCAATCTTAACACCACCATTGAAACACTCTGTAGGATCAACCTTTCCTACCCTGTCTCAGCATTTTGAGGAGATTACATAGCATTTCAGTTATTTGCAGATATTAAAACCTAAAATCTATTCTAATTCAAAATTCTAATTTGACTTACAATTTAGTGCTTCTCTCTTTCCCTTAGCGCAAGACTAGCCCAAGGTCTGAGAAGAGGGTGGGAAAGAGAATGAGACACACACACACACACACACACACACACACACAGAGAGAGAGAGAGAGAGAGAGAGATAGGAAGATAAAGAATCTAAGAGACAGAGTGAGACAGAGCTAGAGAACCTAGGCAAACACCTGAAGTTACTAAGAAAGTACCACTCACGAGTGTAGAATACCTCCCTTTAGTGTGACAACGACAGAATGGCATTTAAAACACAGATTTTAAAAATCAGGCAGAAATTTCTGTTTAGATCTTTAAAACGTTAACAACAAAAATCCTTTATTTATTTATAAAATAATTTAAATAATAATTTATATAATGTAAATTTAATATAAAATATATTTATTCTTTTCCTGTTCAAACCATTACTCCTGTGGCATTGTGTGAAATGTTTTGAGTGATAATGCCAGCAGGGGGTTTTCATATTATTTCAAATGTATAGAATATATGTATGAAAGCATAAATAACATGCCTGCATCACTGTAAAGTTGGAGTGTAGAAACTGAGAGCTTGGAATCGGTGGGTGGTGATATAGACTGAAGTTATCCTGAAGGGTTAGATAAGACATGCTAATGAATATTTATGTTCTCAACAAATATGTGAAGAATTTCTGCTATTTGTTTGTGGCTAAAATTGCTATACCCAACTAAGGTTAGAGACAACAAGAAATAGAAACATTTGAATGTGTCCAAAATTCAATTGACAGTAGTAGTTTTATAAGCACTCTAATAAGCAGTGCTCCCACTAAACAAAAGTTAATATTGATGTCATGATGCCATGATGCATATATATATGTGTGTGTGTGTGTGTATATATATATATATGAGGTATATATACGTATCATGGTATATATATAAAATGAATATATATAAGAATAAATTTCCATGGTTTGCTGATAAGCCTTTAAATTAAAAATTATTTATTTTCCTACTTAAAAATTATATACAATGTCTATTATATAAAATTAGGAAAGATAAATTTAAAAAAGGAACATAAGTAAAATCACCTTATATTCTACCTTTAAAATAACAAATGTTCAATGTCTGTTGAATTCTTTCTAGTTTCTTTTTCTATGCAGATGTAAGTCTATCTACATATTTTACAATGTGGCATAAAGTTATATTTTAAAAATTTGATTTGTTTCTTATCTCATGGTTTTTAAATAAACAAATAAACCATATTTTTGCTATTATAAATAGTGCTACAATAAAAATTTTTGCGTATAACTCTTAGGTACATGCAAGATCATCATTGTTATATCTTTTTGGTGGAAATAAGCTTTTATGTGTCTACCTCTTTTAACGAATTTTGCCTTAACTTGTGTCTTATCTACAGTTAACATTCTACCTGAACTTTCTGTATATGTGTATATACAGTTTATGTATATATTTCAATAGCTTTGTAGGTACAAGTGGTTTTTGGTCATGTGGATGAATTGTATAGTGGTGAAGTCTGAGATTTTGGTGCACCTGTCATCCAAGTAGAGTACATTGTATTCAATATGTAGGTTTTCATCGCTCACCCCCTTCTCTCCTGCCCCTCTTCTTGGTCTCTAAAGTTCTTGGCTAGTTTTTGCAAGACATAGTCTCTCCCATCATTTTATGTTCAATCTCTGTGCATTTATGTGTGCATGTGTGTGAGTTTTCCAAGCATGTCTCTTGTCAGCATGATACTTCCGGTTTTCTTTTAAAAATCAAACCATAAAATCTTTGTTTTTAAAATAGATTTAATTCCTTTTCGTTTATTGGAGCTAATGACTATAATTAATGTTTAATGATATGGAATTATTTCTGCAACTTATTTTCTGTTTTCTGTTTCTCATATATTTTTTTCTTTTGTTACTTGTCTACTTCTCTGCCTTGCTTCTCTGCCTTGTGTTGGATTATTTTTTTTAGATTTCTCTATCATTTTAGAAATTTCATTCAGTTCAATAATAATTTGGCACTTACTCTGTAACAGTTGCTGCTCTAGATACTAAGAATACAGTGGTGACCAGAGAAGATGCATATCTCTTCCTCATGGAGTTTATATTCTAGCAAAGGGAGACAGATGATAAACAAATTAGTAGTAATAGTAGCTAACCATCCTATGAGACTAAATGACAGACACTGCAGTAAGCATTTTATATATATGAAGTAATTACCTCAGAACAGCCCCATGAGGTATATATTATTGGTATGTCCACATTACAAAGAAATAATAAGCCACAGAGAGATAAAATAATTGGCCTAAAATGATATAGCAAGCAAATGAAGAGATTTGACTCAGACATTCTTGATCCAGTGTCTGTGTTTTTTCTCACCCCTGGCTAAACCAGTGCCATGTATTATAAAGTATTGGACAAGGCTGTTGGGAGGTTTCATGTGACATGTTGTGGTGTTAGATAACATGATCATAAAGAGCTCACTCAGAAGGTGATAGATGAGTAAAAAGATAAAGAAACAAGTCTCGCAGATATCTGGGGGAAAGAGGATTGCAGGCAGAAACAATTACTAAGCTCTGTTGTGGTGGTTGCCAACAAGAAGTCCCTGTGCCTACGGACAGCAAAGATTCAATGATAAAAGCAAACAAAAAGCCAGGTCACATAGACCCTTATAGTTGCAGAAAGAATTTCCATTTTATTGGATCACAGCCACACCCTTCATTTATATTGTACATCTGGACAGTAGAATGGCTCCAATAGAGGCTATATGACCAGCAAAGCCTAAAATATGTACTGTTTGACTCTTTATAGAAAGTGTGCCAAGCTTTGTTCTACACCCAGAATGTTTGTTGACTGAATTAATAAAATAACTCAATTTTGATACTTTGTCATATACATAGTGATATTATTATATGCAACATAATCTGTATTATATAATATTTATTGTAAATTTGTTTTATGTATATTAAACATATATAGTAATACATATGTACACATCAATATATATGTAAACATAAGATGTATTACATGTATATTAAAAGTATGTTATAAATAATATAAAATATATAGTTGTATAACTATGTATGATATATAACTGTATATTATAGCACTATATAATACGTGTGTGTGTGTGTATCTCCACAACTTTTATTATTATTATTATTATTTTAGAAATAAGGTCTCTCTCTGTCACCCAGGCTGGAGTGCAGTGACATGGTCATTCCTCATTGCAGCCTTAACTCCTACGCTGACACAATGCTCCAACCTTAGCCTCCTCAGTAGCTGGGACTACAGGTGCAAGTCACTGCGCCTGACTCTCAATTTTTTTTTCTCAATTAAACCCAAGAAAGAAACTGTGCCTTGTAATTTTTATTCTTTTTTCAAGTTAGCCTTGTGCTAAAGTATTCAATAAATATTCTAGTTGATAGAAATTATTTAAGTTACAGTAATTGTTAACCCATCTATTATAACCTTTTGCTCCTGAACTGGATGCTTGTATAAAATATCTAGAAGATAAGTTTGATAGGGAGTAAAATAAGTAAAACAGGTATAAATTAATAACTTATTGCAGGAATAGCTATTCGCATGCAAGATAAGCATACAGTCTTTTCTGGGTTGCAATTAGACAGTCTTAAAGAGTTAATGAACTTCTTACCATGTCTTATTAGTAGCAAACAGTTACATATAGGGAGCAGTCAGCTCAATGTACTATTTAATCAGGACCTTTTGCTTTAGATTTGTATGCTTTTTTTCCCACAGGGTTTTTGGTACACCATAAAAACTGTGGACATTGATGGATTAAAAAGCAATATAACCAATATTGCTTGAAACTATGTAGTCTCAAACTGCTTTCATTGATGCCACTTAAAGTAGCGTAACTCTTATGTTCAATACTTTATAATTTGCTCCATGGTGCTGATTTAGCTCAGTGGTCAGGAAAAACACTGACACTGGAGCAAGGAGAAAGAAAATATAGGCAGGGGAAGTACAAATAAATTGAAGGAAGCTAAATCCACACATGAAGGGCAGTGATGTGTGTTAAGTTCGTAAAAATGGCCTTGATAATGCGTTCTGAAGAGCAAAAATCTATAGTAGAGTTATATTAGAGTTAGCTGTCTCTTCAATTATAATTTGTCACCAGCTTTGTGGAAATTTTAAAGTACCATAAACACTCCTTGACAACACACAAAACTAGAAATCTGTATGTTACACAATGAACCCTATTTGTATTGGTGTCATTTATCCAATGACTTCACAAATCACATAAATGATATAGTTCATAAGTGCACAAATCTTTTACAAGTGGACATAAAATACTCATTTTTTATTGTATCAGCTTAAATCTACTCTAGCTTGTTGCATGGCACAGTGTTCATCTGATTGATACTCCAAAGTCTCTTAAGAAAAAGGATGAAAGATTAAATCACAATTTGCAGGGTGAAAGTTGCTAAGCCAATTGCTTTTTTGAACTACAAATGATGATCTGCAGACCTCAAGTCTGCCACTACTTTTGCATATGCATACATGTGTTTTGGCTGACTTAGACCCAGTGGTCTGGTCCAGTACCTACCATGGTAGCACATTTTCCCCTTTGCTTTTATGTAAAAACTACTCATTAAATATAGCTTGTGGAGTTTGGGGGAACATTGTTTCTGGTCTTAGACTTGGAACAAAAGCTGCCCATTCTCAATCATATGTTCCCATACTCCAACTTTTATAACATAATAAATAACAGTTATTTCAAGCATGTCCATTTAAATTTTCATGGAAAATTGGGCCTGGAGTAAGCAGGTGAAAATTGAAAAGAAATTTGGACTAATCTTATCACTGGGAACAAAAGAGAAAAAAACATTTTTCTTCTAAAGGAATTGTACTCTTTCCTTTTGGGAGCCATGTAAAATTTGTTTGTTTTTACCTTAGAAAATGAAAAAGAGGAAGTATGCCCCTTGATAAGTCTAAGGGTGGGTGGATAAAGAAATGCTGAGTCTCTGTATTCAAAGAAGGAAAAGAAACTAATACCTATTGAGAACTGAATGACTGTAACACTGTGGATGAGACTTTATAAACATTGTCACATTAAATCACAGCAGGATCCCTATAGGTCAGAGAACTAAGCTTCAGAGATGTTAATGACATTCTCTAGTTCATCCCATATGCTTTTTCCATAAGTATCAGAATATGTAATTCAAATTTATACAATAAGGATTCACATTACAAGAAATCCAAAGCTAATAGTGGGCTTCAGCTTTGATTATTTCAAGAAACAAAATATGTTATCAAGAACTCAGTTTCTTTTGGTCTCTCTCTGATGCCATTTATAGTTTTGTCTTTATCATAAGACCAGTTTCTTCATGACTCTACAATACCTTCCAATTGCTTCATGCTTCTTTTTTCACATGGGGGAGGACATTGCTTCTGGAGGCTTTCTCAGAAGAGCAAGGCAGACTTTTCCAGAATGCTCTAGGAATAGCAACACTTTCCTTGAATTAAGTTGGCTAAAGCACAATCACATTGCTGGCAAAAAAGATGAAATGATCCTTAGAACAGTCAGATGTAGCCCTGGAGCTGGTGGTGGAGTCAATTCCCTTGAGAATCAGAGGATGAAAGGGGTGGGATGGATTATATGAATAAAGCTCAGTTCTGCTAGAGTAAGATGGCAGTATAGGATGTCCTAAAACCTCATTCACCCCATTGAGATGGACTCAATGATAATACATGGACTAATTCCCTTTGTGAGAAATTCAGAAATCAATTAAGAGGCTCCTGCACACCAGGTGATCATGACACCAGCTACATTGAAACTGCTAGGAAAAGTGCATCACCCTTTCACTATAGTCTCCTATCCCCACTCCCAGGACAGCACAGTGCAATTGGGAGGAAAGTTCCACCTTCCAGATTTTTTTTTTTCTGGGGAAGGAAAGAGAAAACTAGAACATAGTCTAAAGTTTAGACATTTTGGTGGTCTTCCAGAGGGATGATTTCTCTCTTGCCTGAATCTAAGCATGGACAGGAAAGGGCATCGGGTTAAGGGCTACTGAGAATAAAAGCAATGGTTTGGATTAGCTTGCATTAACTTGCAATAGTCTCTCTCCCAGACTCATCGTGAAATGAGTAAAAGAAAACTGCCAACTCCTGGCTTCTCCCTTGGGAGTGAAAGAGTTGGAGCATGTATCCAATATTCCAATGTTTTGATGGACTGCCTCAGATGCTGGTTTCTGTGTCACTTGTCTTGAATCACTGAGGAGACCACCTGGCATATTTTAAATGCCTTGGGGCCACAGAAAACAGGAGAGTTTGGGTGACTTGCTCCTCCTCCAGATGACCTGTGTTACAGCAGACAGAGAGAAAGAGACACAGCATGATTCCCTCTCCCTCAAGGGAGTAAAGCGGAAGAGAAGAGTGGAGTGTGCATCCAAAGTTCTGGCTTTAAGGGAAATTTACCAAAGGACTGACTTCTGTCTTGCTCTACTAAAAGCACTGATTAGACATCGCATAGTCTAGAAGAATAAAGGCTCCTGAGAACAAAGGAGAAACTGAGTGGCTTGTGGAAACCCCCGAGACTCTACAGTACTGCAGATACCAGGGGATGCAAGAGATTATGAGCTCCTGAAAAAATAATCCAGTAAATTTCCCTTGTTGACAATTTACATGCACAAGTTCAGAGGGTAAGTATCCACAGAAAAGGTCTGAGAGGCCCCCAGAATCTTCAACCTGGTTGATTGGTAAAGGTCTTTCCCTGTACAAAGTCAGGTCATTAAGACTGAGAGAGGTGGCTACATTTCCAAATGTGTGGATCTCAGCACAAAGTTAAAAAGCACATTAAACAAAACAAAACAAAACAAAAAACAGGAAAACCTGGCCCAAACAGGAAACAAAATAAATCTCTGGCAATGGACTGTGAAGATGCAAGGTGTATTATTCTATTTTCACAAAGCTATAAAGAACTACCTTAGACTCGGTAATTTAAAAAGAAAAGAGTTTTAATTGACTCATAGTTCCTCATGTTTGGGGAGGCCTCAGGGAACTTACGATCATGGCAGATGGCACAGGAGAAGCCAGCACTTTCTTCACAAGGTTTCAGGAGTCAGGGCAGTGGATGGAACCACTACACACTTTTAAACCATCAAATCTTGTGAGAACTCAGTCACTATGATGAGAACAGCAGAGGAGAAATCACCCCCATGATCCAATCACCTCCCACCAGGTACTTCCCTGGACACATGGAGATTACAATTCAAGATAAGATTTGGGTGGTGCTAACCATATCTCAAGGGGATATAAATTACCTGACAAAGAATTCTAGATAACTGTTATAAAGATGTTCAGCAAGCTCAGAGAAATCACTTATGGACAAAATGAGAATATTAAAAAGAGATAAATATAAAAAAGAATCAAATTTTGGAGCTGAGGAATACAATAACTGAATTTTAAAAAATTGAAAAAGTCAGCAAACTCAAAGAGAGATACTTTGCAGTTATCTAGTCTGAAAACTATGGGACACCATCAAATTAACCAATACATGTGTCATGGAAGTTCTAAAAAAAAAAAAAAAAAAGGAAGAGGGGAAAAAGAGTCAGAAAGCTTACTTAAATAAATAATAGCTAAAAAAAATCCCAAATATGTGAAAGAAATAGACTTCTAGGTTTAAGAAGCCCAACAGCCTTCAACTAAGATGAATGCAAAGAATTCCACACCAAGACACATTATAACAAATTGTCAAAAGTCAAAGACAAAGAACAAGAGAATTTTAAAAGCAACAAGAGAGCAAAGAATGAGAGAATTTTAAAAGCAGCAAGAGAAAAGCAATTTGTCACATATGAGGAAACTCCCATAAGCCAGTTTGTTAGCAGAAACCACATAGGACAGAAGGGAGTGGGATGACATATTCAAGGTGCCGAAATTTAAAAATAAATTGCCAACCAAGAATACTATATCTGGTAAAAGTTTCCTTCAAAAATACAGAAAAAATACTTTCCTAGATAAATAAAAACTGAGGAAGTTCATCATCACTAGACTTGCCTTGCAAGAAATTCTAAACAAAGTCTTTCAAGTTGAAATGAAGGATGCTAGACAACAGCATGAAACATAAAAGTATAAAGATTTCTGGCAAATATATAGACAAGTACAGAATACTATAATACTGTAATGATGGTGCGTAAGTCACTTTTAATTCTAGAATAAGAGTTAAAAGGCAAAAATATAAAAAGTAAGTACAACTGTATAAATATGTTAATGGACACAAAATATTAAAATGTAATTTGTGACATCAATAACAAAATGTAAAGAGGTTAAATAAAAGTAGAGTTTTGTATAAGATTAAAGTTAAGTTTTTATCAGCTTAAAATAAATTGTTACAATATATAGTATCCCCAAAGAAAATGCCTATAGAAGATATACAAAAGAAAATGAGAGAAGAGTCAAAGCATATTACTATAAAACATCCATGAAACACACAATAAAGAGAGTAAAAGGGGAAAAGAAGCACTAAAGAGCTACAAGATAAACAAGAAAATTAGCAAAATGGCAATAGTGTGTTCTTTATCAGTAATAACTTTAAAAGTAAATGGATTAAAGTGACCAGTGAAAAGACCTAGGGTGGCTGAGTGGATTAAAACAACAAGATCCAAATATATGCTGTCTATAAGAAACTCACTTTAGATTTAAGGCAGGTATAGGCCGAAAGTTAAAGGATGGAAAAAGTTATTTAATTCAAATGGTAACCAACTGAGGGCAGTAGTGGCCACACTAATATTCAACAAAATAGACTTTAAATCAAAAACTGTCACAAGAGACAAAGAAGGCCTGTATATAGTAATAAAAGGGTTAATTCACCAGGAAGGCATAACTGTGATTATGTATCCATCCAACATCAGAGTCCCCAAATATGTGAAGTAAACATTGACAGAATTGCAGGGAAAAATAATAGTAAATTATACTTCAGTTTCAATAGTGGATAGGACAGCTATACAGAAGATCAATAAAAAAAAAAATAGGACTTTAACAATGTTACAGACTAAATGGAACTAACAGACATATACAGAATGTTTCACCCAATGGTAGTAGAATACACATTATTCTCAAGCACACATTAAACGTTCTTCAGTATAGCTCACATTAGGTTATAAAAAGTGTCTTAAATTAAGAACATTGACATCATATAAGGTATCTTTTCTGACCACAGTGAAATAAAACTGGAAATCAGTAACAGAAGGAAAACTAGAAAATTTATAATTACATGAAAATCGAACAACACACTCTTGAACAATCAATTAGTCAAACACAAAATCAAAAGGCAAAGTAGAAAATATCTTGAGACAAAAAAAGAAAACAAAACATATAAAATCTTGTGACATGCAGCAAAAGCGTTTCTAAGAGAAGAGCTTATACTAGTAAGTGCCTACATTTACAAAGTTTGAAGATTTAGAATAAACAACCTAACTTTACATTTTGAGTAACAAGAAAAACAAACTAAGCCCAAAGTTAACAAAATCAAAGAAATAAATAATAAAGATTAGAACAGTATAAATAAAAAAAAAGAAAAACAAAAAATCAGCAAAACTAAAAGTTGGCTTTTTGAAAATATCAACAAAATTTAAAATGATCTAGTTTGATTAAGAGAAAAACAAAATACAAATGGAATAAGAAATGAAAGATGATAACTTATTAGCTGGAAAGTAGGAAAAAAATTTTAAAAAAGAAATGAAAGAGGAGACAGTACAACAGAAATAAAAAGGATTACAATAAATTATGATTAATAATTATTTGTGATTGAATTAGATAATCTAGAAGTGAATAAATTCCTCAAACATACAGCTTACCAGAACTGAACACTGAAAAAATAGAAGATCTTAACGGACCTATAGCTAGTAAAGAGATTGATCAGGAATCAAAAATATCACAACAAAGAAAAGCCCAGGGCCAGATGTATTTACAGATGAATTCTACCAAACATTTTAAAAAGAACTATTACCAATCTTCAAACTATTAAAAGAAGTTTAAGGAGAGGGAAAATGTCATAATTTATTTTGTGTGGTTGGCTTTAGCCAGATACCAAAGCTAGTCAAAAACACTGCAAGAAAAGAAAACTGTAGGAAATCAGTAATTCAGTAAAATCAATCAATCAAACTATTAATTCCTGATGAATGTAGATGCAGAAATTCTCAATAAAATAATAACAACTTGAATCAACAGTACATTAGAAGGATTATGAACCATGACCTTGTGAGATTTATCCCGGGATGCAAGGATAATTCACCACATGAAAATCAATCAGTGTAATATACCACATTAACAGAAAGAAAGATAAAAATTATTTGATAATCTCAATAGATGCAGATAAAGCATTTGACAAAATTCAATATTCTTTCATGATAAGAAAACACTTAACAAACAAGGAATAGAAGAAAATCAGATCAGCATAATAAAGACTATTTATACAAAAAGCCCATAGCTAACAGTACGCTAAATAGCGAAAAACTGAAAGCTTTTTCTTTAAGATCTGGAACAAGACAAGGATACCCACTCTCATCACTTCTATTCCACATAGTACTGGAAGTCCTTCTCAGGCAATTAGGCTGGAAAAAGAAATAAATGGCATCTAAATTAGAAAGAAAGATGCACAATTATCTCTGTTGTCAAAAGGCGTGATAATATGTGTAGAAAACTCAAAGATCCTCCAAAAACTTTTAAAACTAATAAATACATTCAGCAAATTTTCAGGATACAAAATCAACACTCAAAAATCTGTTGTGTTTCTATACACTAAAAACAAGCCAAAAAGGAAATTAAGAACTATTCCCATTTACAATAGCATCAGAAGGAATGTTTCAACTTATACTTAGGAATAAAGTTAACCAGCAGGCCAAAGATATGTATACTGAACTATAAAACATTGCTGAAGAAAAACTAAAGAAGTCTCAAATAAATGGAAATACATCTCATGTTCATGGGTTGAAGGAATTAATATTGTTAGAATATCCACACTATGCAAAGTGATCTACAGATTTAATGCTATCTCTATCTCATATTCATATGAAACCACAAACAATCAAATAATTAAAACATTCTTGAGAAGGAAAAACAAAACTGGAGGCCTCAAACTTCCTGACTTTAAAACATATTATAAATCTATTCAATGCAATCTCTGTTAAAATCCCAATGAATTCTGTTTCCAAAAGAGAAAAAAAAATCATATTCATATGAAACAATAAAGGATATTGAATAGCCAAACCAATCTTGAGAAAGAACAAAACTAGAGACCTCACCACTCTGTCTTCAAAACACATTACAAATCCATAGTAATGTAAACAGTATGACCCTAGCATAAATACAGATATATAGGCAAATGAAACAAAATAGAGGGATCAGAAAGAAACCCACATATATAGTCAAATGATCTTGGAGAAGCATGCCAAAACTACACAATGAAAAAAATGTGTAGCACCCAGTACTTTAATAAATGGTTCTGGGAAAATTGGATATCCATATGAAAAAGAATAAAATTGAACCCTTATCTTATACCATATACAAAATCAACTCAAATTGGATTAAAAACTTAAGCTTCATTACATTGGTGTTGGGAATGATTTATTGGTTATGACAGCAAAAGCACAGGCAGCAAAAGCACAGGCAAAAAAAGCAAAAATAGACAAATGAGACTACATTAAACTGAAAGCTTCTGCACAGCAAAGGAAAGATGGCTTAATATCCAAAATATATGAGAAACTTCCACAACTCAATATAAAAAATTTTTAAATGCACAAAGTGCTTTTTTTTTTTTTTTTCAAAAAAGACTTACAAATGGTCAACAGGTATACAAAAGGATGCTCAACACTCATCATAGGTGAAATGCAAATCAAAACCACAATGGGATATGGCTTTACATTTGTTAGGATAGCAATTATTCAAAAACAAGAACAGCAGAAACAACAAACAGAAAATAACAAGTGTTAGCAAGGATGTGGAGAAATTGGAATACTTGTGCACTGTTGGTGAGAATACAAAATGGGGCTGCATCTGTGGAAAACAGTATAAAAGTTCCTCAAAAAGTGAAAAATAAAACTACCACATGATCCAGCAACTGTACTTCTGGATACTTATACTAAAAGTTGAAAACAGGATCTCAAAGGGACATTTGTCTTCCTATGTTTATTCCACATTATTCGAAAGGCCAAATGGTAAAAACAACCTAAATGTCAACCAATGGATGAATAGTTAAAGAAAATGTGGTATATACATATAAGAGAATATTATTCAGCCTTGAAAAAGAATATTACATCATATGCTACAACATAAATGAACCTTGAGGACATTATGATAAGTGAAGTGAGAAAGTCATAAATGGACAAACACTATATGTTTCCACTTATATGAGGTATCTAAAGTTATCACACTCATAGAAGCAGAAAGTAGAGTCATGAGTTAGTATCTTAAAAATATATCTGCACTCTCATATTCAATGCAGCATTATTCACAATAGCCAAAATATGGAAACAACCTAAGTGTCCATTGATGGATGACTGAATGAAGAAATTGTGGTATGTATATACAATGGAATATTCAGCCTTAAAAAAGAAGGATGTCCTGCCACTTGTGACAACATGGATGAACACAGAAGACGTTACACTAAGTGAAATAAGCCAGATACCGAGAGACAAATACTGTGTGATCTAATATGCAGAATCTAAAAATTTAACTCATAGAAACAGAGAGTAGAGATTCTGGCCAAGATAGCCAACGAGAAGCAGCTAGTGTGTGCTGCTCTCATGGAAAGAAGAGAGTGGTGAGTAAACACTTGCTCTTCAACTGCATCACCCAAGGAACACATTGGGATTCACCAAGGAAGCAAAGCAACCCAGGAGGAATGGGAGAAGAGCAAGACTGGACAACTAACCAGCTAGGAGTAGTGTGGAGCTAGGAGAGGCCTCCAACTGTGAGGAAACAATGAGTGAGAGTCCCTGGGGATTCACACTTCTTTCATGGACCTTTGCAATGCTAGGCTCAGGAGTTATCCTACCTCCACTAGGGCTTCAGCTAGTCCAGAAAAGAAGTCAACTCACTGTAATCAAATTACACCACTGTTAAAGAAACATCAGCCTACACAGATGAGAAAGAACCAGCACAAGAACACTGACAATTCAGTAAGCCAGAGTGTTTTCTTTCCCCCAAATGACCATACCATTTCCATAACAAGGGCTCTTAACCAGGATGAAATGGCTGAAATGATAGACATAAAATTCAGAATATGTATAGGAAGATCATTGACTTTCAGAAGAAAGTTGAAATCCAATACAAAGAAACTGAGGATTACAATAAAATAATACAAGAGCTGAAAGACAAAATGGCCACTATAAAAAAGAATCAAACTGATCTGATAGAGCTGAAAAACACACAACAAGAATATCATAATACAATCACAAGTTTTAACAGCAGAATAGACTAAGCTGAGGAAAGAATCTCAGATTTTGAAGATTGGTTCTTTGAAATAACTCAGTCAGACAAAAATAAAGAAAAAAAATTAAAAAGAATAAAAAACCCTCCAAGAAATGTGGGATTATGTAAGAATACCAAATATGTGATTCACTGGCATCCCTGAAAGAGAGGGAGAGTAAAGAAGCATCTTAGAAAACATATTTGAGGTTATGGTCCATGAAAATTTCCCAACATTAAATTCAGAAGATGCAGAGAACCCCTGTGAAATACTATGTAAGATGACTATCCTTAAGACATAATCATTAGATTCTCCAAGGTCAATATGAAAGAAAAATATTAAAGACAGCTAAAGAAAAGGGGAGGGTCACCTATAAAGGGAAATCCATCAGGCTAACAGCAGAACTTTCAGCAGAAATCTGAAATGCTGGAAGAGATTGGGGGTCAATATTAGGCATTTTTAAAGAGAAGAAACTCCAACCAAGAATTTCATATCCAGTCAGACTAGCTTCATAACAAAGGAGAAATAAGATCCTTTTCAGACAAGCAGATACTAAATAAATTCGTTACCATCAGACCTGCCTTACAAGAACTTAAGGGGGTGCTAAATATGGAAATGAAAGACCATTACCAGCTACCACAAAAACATATTTAAGTATATAGATCATTGACACTATAAAGCAACCACACTATCAGATCCACATAATAAGCTAACAACATGATGACAAGATCAAATTTGCATATATCAATATTAACCTTGACTATAAATGGGGTAAATGCCCTCAAATAAAAGGCATGGAGTGGCAAGTTAGATAACAAAGAAAGACCCAACTGTATGCTGCCTTCTAGAGACCCATGCAATGACACCCAAGGATTCAAAGTAAAGGGATGAAGAAAAATATACCAAGCAAATGGAAAAGAGAAAAAAGGAGGAGTTGCTATTCTAATTCCAGACAAAACAGACTTTAAATCAACAACCATCCGAAAAGACAAGGAAGGGCATTACATAATGGTAAAGGGTCAAATTCAGCATGAAGACCTGACCATCCTTAATATTTATGCACCCAACACAGAGGCATCTAAATTCATAAAGCAAGTTCTTAGAGACCTATGGAGAGACTTAGATAACTACACAATAATAGTAAGAGACCACAATAGCCCACTGACCGTATTAGAAAGATCATTGATGCAGAAAATTAACAAAGATATTCAGGACCTGAACTGAACACATGACTGGATGGGCCTAACATATATCTACATAACTCTCCACTGCAAAACAACAAAATCCTACATTCTTCTCATTTGCACATGGAACATAGTCTAAAATCAACCACAAAATTGGCCATAAAACAAACCTCAGCAAAATAAAAAAAAATGAAAAGATACAAGACACAATCTCAGGCCACAGTACAGTAAAAGTAAAAATTAATACTAAGAAATTTGCTAAGAGAGGGAAAAAAATGGTGGCTAAGAGGAAGGACTAACTTGCACCTCCCTGTTGGAAGGACAGAGTAGTGTGTGGAGGCTCACATCATGAACTTTTGCTCCAGGAACTACTGCAGGAATATACCAGGAAAGTGGGGAGAATCCACAGACCCTTTGAAGTAGGTGAAATGCTGCTGCAGGCACCATGGGATAGTCAAAGAACTGTTAATTGGCTTGCTTTCTCAACTGGAAGGTTGTAACCTGGGGCAAGTTCTCAGCTCTGCTCACTGACTGCCTGGAAATAAACTTGGTGCTGTTGGGGGCATACAATGGGAGTGAGATGGGACTTTTGGGCTGTGGGCTGCCTGGGACATGGGTGAGGCCTGTGCCTGCCAGTTTTCCACCACTTTGCTGGTGATCTGTGTGACACAGCAGAGGCAGCCGTAGTTTCACTGCGAACATAACTCCTTTGCCCTGGGAACCATATGTCCATACCCCACAGCAGCTGCAGCAAGCCCTGCCCAAGGAGAATCTGAGTTCAGACACACCTACCCTGCCCCCACCTGATGGTCTTTCTCTACCCACCCTGGTGGCTAAAGACAAAGGACATAATTTCTTTTGAGTTCTATGGTGCCATTCACCACCTGATCCTCCCTACACTACCACAACTGATGCACCCTTGGAAGTGCCACCTCCTGGCTGGAGTCCAGCCAACACAAAACCAGTGTATTTAACAAAAATAAAACAAAGGACCCTCACAGAATCCACTTCACTCGCCCGCTACCTCCACCGAATCAAGGGTTGGTATCCACAGCTGAGAGACCTGAAGATGAATCACATGACACATCATAGAACTGTTTGCAGACAACCCTCTGTACCAGCCCAGAGCCTGGTAGCTCTGCTGGGTGGCTAGATCCAGAAGAGAAATAACAATAAGTGCAGTTCAGCTCTCAGGAAGCCCCATTCCTAGAGGAAAAAGGAGAGCACCATATTAAGGGAGCACCCTGTGGGACAAATGAATCTGAATAGCAGCTCTTGAGAGTTCCAGATCTTTGCTCTGGCATGGTCTGTCCAAATGAGAAGGAACCAGGAAAACAATTCTGGTAATATGACAAAACAAAGTTCTTTAACATCCCCCCAAAATCACACTAGCTCAACAATAATGGATCCAAACCAAGACAAAATCTCTGAATTGCCAGAAAAACAATTGAGAAGGTTGATTAGTAAGCCAAACAAGGAGGCACCAGAGAAAGGTGAATTCCAATTTAAAGGGAAAAAAAAAAAAAAAAAAAAAAAAAAAGATACAGGATATGAATGGAAAAATCTCAGTAAAATAGATAGGATAGCAAAAAACAATCACACCTTCTGGAAGTCAATGATACACTTAGAGAAATGCAAAATGCATTGAAAGGTCTCAGCAATAGAATTGAATAAACAGAAAAAAGAAATTCAGAGCTTGAAGACAAAGCTTTTGAATTAACCAAATCTTACAAAGACAAAGACAAAGGAATGAAAGAAAAACAAACAAAGACTCCAAGAAGTTTGGGATTATGTTAAATGACCAAATGTAAGAATAATTGATATTCCCAAGGAAGAAGAGAAATCTAAAAGTTTGGAAAGTATATTTGAGGGATAATTGAGGAAAACTTTCCCAGCCTTGTTAGAAATCTAGACATCCAAATACAAGAATGTCAAAGAATGCCTGTAAAATTCAACACAAAAAGATAATTGCCTAGGCACATAGTCATCAGGTTATCTAAAATCAAGACAAAAATCATCGTAAGAGATGTGAGGCAAAAGCATAAGGTAACTTATAAAGGAAAACCTACCAGATTAACAGCAGATTTCTCAGCAGAAACTCTACAAGCTACAAGGAATTGGGGTCCCATCTTTTGCCTCCTTAAACAAAACAATTATCAGCCAATAATTTTGTATCCAGTGAAACTAAACTTCAAAACTAAAGATAGAGTCCTTTTTCAGACAAACAAATGCTCAGAGAATTTGCCACTACCAAGCCAGCACAATAACTGCTAAAAGGAGTTCTAAATCTTGAAACAAATCCTCAAAATACAAAATCTTCAGAGTAGAATCTCCTTAAAGCATAAATCCCACAGGACCTACAAAACAACACCACAATGAAAAAAAAAAAAAAAAAAAAAAAGGCATTCAGACAACACAAAGCACAATGAATAGAATAGTACCTCACATCTCAATACTAACATTGAATGTAAATGGACCAAAGGCTCCACTTAAAAGATACAGAATGGCAGCATGGATAAGAATTTACCAGCCAAGTATCTGCTATCTTTAAGAGACTCACTTGACACATAATAACTCACATACAATTAAGGTAAAGGGATAGGAAAAGATATTCCATGCAATTGATGCAATTGAACAAAAAAAAAAAGTCAGCAGGAGTAGCTATTCTTATAACAGATGAAAAAACCTTTAAAGCACAGCAGGTAAAAAAAAACAAAGAGGGACATTATATAATGATAAAAGGACTAGTCCAACAGGAAAATATCACAATCATAAATATATATGCATCTAACACTGGAGCTCCCAAATTTACAATTAGACCAAGGAAATGAGAGATAGACAGCAACACAATAATAGTGGTGGACTTTAATACTCCACTGACAGTACTAGACAGGTCATCAAAGCAGAAAGTCAACAAAGAAACAATGGACTTAAACTACACCCAAGAACAAATGGACTTAACAGATATTTACAGAGCATTCTATCCAACAACTGCAGAATATACATTCTATTTATCAGCACATGAAATATTCTCCAAAATAAACCATATGATAGGCCACAAAACAAGTCTTAACAAATTTAAGAAAATCAAAATTGTAGAAAGTACTCTCTCAGACCACAGTGGAATAAAAATGAAAACCAACTCCAAAAGGAACTTTCAAAACCATACAAATACATGGAAATTGAATAACCTGCTTCTGAATGATCATTGGGTCAATAATGAAATGAAGATGGAAATTTAAAAATTATTTGAACTGAATAATAGTGACAAAAATTATCAAAACCTCTGGGATACAGCAAAGGCAGTGCTAAGAGGAAAGTTCACAGCATTAAATGCCTGTATCAAAAAGTCTGAAACAGCACAAATAGACAGTCTAAGGTCACATCTCACGGAACTGGAGAAGCAAGAACAATCCAAACCCAAGCCCAGCAGAAGAAAAGAAATAACAAAGATCAGAGCACAATTAAATGAAATTGAAACAAAAAATACAAAAGATAAATAGAATAAAAAACTGTTTTTTGAAAATATAAATAAAATTGATAGACCATTAGTGACATTAACCAAGAAGAGAGAAGATCCAAATAAGGTCAATTAGAAATGAAATAGGAGAAGTTTACAACTGATACCATGGAACTACAAAAAATCATTCAATGCTACTATGAACATCTTTAGGCAAATAAACTTGAAAACCTAGAGGAGATGGATAAATTCCTGAAAATACACAACCCTCTAGATTAAACAAGGAAGAAATAGAAACTCTTAACAGACCAATAACAAGAGGGAAGATTGAAATGGTAATTAAAACATTATCAACAACAAAAAGGTCCAGGATCAGATGAATTAACACCTGAATTCTATCAGACCTTCAAAGAAGAATTGTACCAATTCTATTGATACTATTCCAAAAGATAGAGAGGGAGGGAATCCTCTCTAAATCATTCTATGAAGCGCATATCACCCTAATACCCAAACAAGGAAATAACATAACAAAAAAAACAACACACCAATATCCCTGATAAACATAGATGCAAAAATCCTCAACAAAATACTAGTTAACCAAATCCAACAGCATATCAAAAGGATAATTCACTACGATCAAATGGGTTTCATACCAGGAATGCAGGAATAGTTTAACATATGCCAGTCAATAATTGTGATACACCACATAAACAGAATTAAAAACAAAAAAATCACATGATCATCTCTATAGATGCAGAAAAAGCATTTAACAAAACCCAGCATCCCTTTATGATTAAAATCCTCAGCAAAATTGGCATAGAAGAGACATACCTTAAGCTAATAAAAGCCTTTTATGATAAACCCACAGCCAACATTATATTGAAAAGGAAAAACTGGAGCAAGACATTGATGCCCACTCACCACTACTGTTCCACATAATACTGGAAGTCCTAGGCAGAGGAATCAGATGAGAAAGAATAAAGGACACCCAAATTGGTTAAGAGGAAGTCACACTGTTGTTGTTTGCTGATGGCATTATCGTATACCTAGAAAACCCTAAGGACTCACCCCAAAAGCCTTTATAACTGGTAAATGAATAGCAAACTTTCAGGATACAAAATTAATGTACACAAATAAGTGGCTCTGCTATAGGCAAACAGCAAGCAAGCTGAGAAACAAACAAATAACTCAATCTCATTTACAATAGCTGCAAAAAAAAAAAAAAGAAGAAGAAAAAATCAAAAAACAAAACACCAAAACTTAGGAATATACCTAGCCAAGGAGGTGAAAGACTTCAACAAGGAAAGCTACAAAATACTGCTGAAAGAAATCATAGATGACACACACACACAAGATGGAAACACACCTCATGCTCACGGATGATTGTGAAAATGACTGCACTGCCAAAAGCAACTTACAAATTCAATGCAATTCCCATAAAAATATCACCATCATTCTTCATAGAACTAGAAAAAATAATTCTAAAACTCATAGAGAACCAAAAAAAGCCCACATAAGTGAAGCAAGACTGTGCAAAAAGACTGAATCTGGAGGAATCAAATTACCTGGTGATATGGTTTGGCCCTATGTCCCCACCAAAATCTCATCTTGTAGCTCACATAATTGCCATGTGTTATTGGAGTGACCTCGAGGAGATGATTACATCACAGGGTGGTCATTCTTATGTTGTTCTCATGATAGTACATGGGTCTCATGAGATCTGATGGTTTAAAAAATGGGAGTTTCTCTGCACAAGCTCTCTCTTTGCCTCCTACCATCCATGTAAGATGTGACTTGCTCCTCCTTTCCTTCTGCCATGATTGTGAGATCTTCCCAGCCACGTGGAACTGTGAGTCCAAGTAAATCTCTTTCTTTTGTAAATTGCCTGGTCTTTAGCATGTCTTTATCAGCAGAGTGAAAGTAGACTAATACACCTGACTGCAGATTATAAGTGTATAGTCACCAAAACAGCATGGT
This sequence comes from Piliocolobus tephrosceles, assembly GCF_002776525.5. NCBI lineage: Eukaryota > Metazoa > Chordata > Mammalia > Primates > Cercopithecidae > Piliocolobus > Piliocolobus tephrosceles. Next base: position 21,828,919 of record NC_045438.1, read on the forward strand.
ACTGGTATAAAAATAGGCATATAGACCAATGGAACAGAATAGAGAATCAAGAAATAAAGTCAAACACTTGTAGCCAACTGATTTTCAATAAAGCAAACAAAAACATAAAGTGAGGGAAAGGACACCCTGTTCTACAAATGGTGCTGGGATAATTCACAAGCCACATGTAAAAGAATGAAACTGAATTCTCATCTCCAACTTTATATAAATATGAGGACTAGATAAATCAAAGACTTAAATCTAAGATCTGAAACCATAAAACTTCTAAAGGATAACATTGGAAATACTCTTCTAGACATGGTCCTAGGCAAACTCCATGACCAAGAACCCAAAAGCAAATGCAATAAAAGTACAGATAAACAAATGGGTCTTGATTAAACTAAAAAGCTTCTGCACAACAAAAGAATCACCAGAGTAAACAGACAACCTATAGAATGGGAGAAAATCTTTGCAATTGATACTCCCAACAAAGGCCTAACATCCAGAATCTACAAGGAACTCAAACAAATCAGAAAGAAATCAAAGCAAATAATCCCATACTAAAGTGAAATAAGGACATGAATAGACAATTCTCCAAGGAAGTTATACAAATGGCCAACATTAAAAAAAACGCTTAACATCAGTAATGATCAGGGAAATGCAAATCAAAACTGCAATGTGATACCACCTTACTTCAGCAAGAATGGCCATAATTTTAAAAAATCAAATAATGATAGATGTTGGCATGGATATGGTGAAAAGGAATACTTTTACACTGTTGGTGGGAATGTAAACTAGTACAACCACTGTATTAGTCAATTTTCATACTGCTATAAAGAACTGCCCAAGACTGGGTAATTTATAAAGAAAGAGGTTTAGTTGACTCACAGTACAGCATGACTGGGGACACCTCAGGAGACTTACAGTCATGATAGAAGTGGAAGGGAAGCAAGGCGTCTTTTTCACAAGGTGACAGGAAGAAGTGCAGAGTGAAGGGGGTGAAAGCCCCTTATAAAACAATTATATCTCATGAGAACTCACTCACTATCACAAGAACAACATGGGGGAACCATCCCTATAATCTAATCACCTCCCACAAAGTTTCTCCCTCAACACAGGGAGATTACTATTCAAGTAATTTGGGTGGGGACACAGTCGTATCATATCATTCAGCCTCTGGCCTCTCTCAAATCTCATTTTTCTCACATGTCAAAACACAATTATGCCTTCCCAACAATTCCCCGAAGTCATAACTCATTTCAGCATTAACCCAAAAGTACAAGTCCATAGTCTCATCTGAGACAAGGCAAGACCCTTCCATCTGTGAGCCTGTAAGATTGAAAGCAAGTTAGTTACTTCCAAGATATAACGGGGGTACAGGCATTAGATAAATGCATCCATTCCAAATGGGAGAAATGGCCAAAATGAAGTGGCTACAGGCTTCACACAATTCTAAAATTCAGTGATGCAGTCTTTACATCTTAAAGCTCCAATATGATCTCCTTTGACTCCATGTTACACTGATGCAAGACATGGGACTCCCACAACCTTGTAGCTTTGTCCTCTGGCTTTGAAGGGTACAGAAGGCTACAGCTCCCTATCCCAGCTGCTTTCATGGGCTGTCATTAAGTGTCTGTGGCTTTTCCAGGTTCATGGTGCCAGCTGTTGGTGGATCTACCATTTTGGGGGCTGGAAGAAGGTGGCCTTCTTCTCACAGCTCCATCAGGCAGGGCCCCAGTGGGGACTCTGTGTTGGGACTCCAACCCCACATTTCCCTTCTGCTCTGCCCTAGCAGAGGTTCTCCATAAGGGCTCCACCCTTGCAGCAGACTTCTGCCTGGACATCTGGGTGTTTCCATGTTTCCATACATTTTATGAAATGCAGAGGTTCCCAAACATTAATTTTTGTCTTCTGTGCACCCACAGGACCAACATGATGTGGAAACTGTCGATTTTTGGGGTTTGCACCCTCTGAAGCAACCACCTGAGCTGTACATTAGCCCCTTTTAGCCACAGCTGGAATTGAAGCAGCTGGAATACAGAGCACCACATCCTGAGGCTACACAGAGCACAGGGGCCCTGGGCCCAGTCCATGAAATCATTTTTTCCTTCTAGGCCTCCTGGCCAGTGATGGGAGGGGCTGCTGTGAAGACATCTGACATGCCCATGCCAATTTCCCCCATTGTCTTGATGATTAACATTCAGCTCCCCATTACTTGTGCAAAATTTCTGCAGCTGGCTTAAATTTCTCCATCAAAAATGGGTTTTTCTTTTCTCTCACATCATCAGGCTGCAAATTGTCCCAAATGTTATCCTCTGCTTCCTTTTGAATGCTTTGTCATTTAGAAATTTCTTCTGCCAGACACCCTAAATTTTCTTTCTCAAGTTCAAGCTTCCACAGATCTCTAAACAAGGGCAAAATGCCACCAGTCACTTTGTTAAAGCATAGCAAAAGTGACCTTTACTCCAGTCCCCAGATGAGTTCCTCATCTCCATCTGAGACTACCTCAGCCTGGACTTTATTGTCCATATCACCATCAGCATTTTTGTCAAAGCCATTCCACAAGTCACTAGGAAGTTCTAAACTTTCCCACATTTTCCTGTCTTCTTCTGAGCCCTCCAAACTGTTCCAACCTCTGCCTGTTACCCAGTTCCAAGGTTGCTTTCACTTTTTTGGGTATCTTTATAGCAGCACTCCATCATCTGCAGTGCTAAACTACTGTATTTGTTTTCACATTGCTATGAAGACATACCTGAGACTGGGGTAATTTATAAAGGAAAGAGGTTTAATTGACTTACAGTTCAGCATCACTAGGGAGGCCTTAGGAAACTTAAAATTATGGTAGAAGGTGAAGAGTAAGCAAGGCACGTTCTTCACAAGGCAGCAGGAAGAAGTGCTGAGCAAAGAAGGGGAGGAAATCACCTTATAAAACCATCAGATCTCATGAGAACTGACTCACTATTATAATAATGGCATGGGGTGGGGAATGGCACCCATGATCTAATCACCACCCATGAGGTCTCTCCTCCAACACGTGGGGATTACAATTTAGATTATAATTCAAGATGAGGTTTGGGTGGGGACACAGAACGAGACCATATAAACTGTTATTGAAAACAGCATGGAAAATTTTTTAAAGAACTGAAATTAGATCTACCATTTGATCCAGCAGTCCCACTACTGGGTATCTACCCAGAGAAAAGGAAGTCATTATAAGAAAATGATACTTGCACGTGCATGTTTATAGCAGCACAATTTGCAATTGCAAAAGTGTGGAACCAGCTCAAATGCCCATCAATCAATGAGTGGATAAAGAAGATATGGTATACACATACCATGAAATACTACTTAGCCATAAAAAGGAATGAAATAATGGCATTTGCAGCAACCCGGTTGGAATTTGAGATCATTATTCTAACTGAAGTAACTCAGGAATGAAAAAATCAAACATTGTATGTTCTCATTCATAAGCAGGAGCTAAGCTATAAGAATGCAAAGGCATAAGAATGATACAATGCACTTGACTTGGTGGAAAGGGTGGAAGGGGGATGAGGGACAAAATAGTACGTATTGAGTACAGTGTACACTGCTCAGGTGAGGGGGTGCACCAAAATCTCAGAAATCCCCACTGAAGTACTTATTCATGTTACCAAACATCACTTGTTCCCCCCAAACCTATTAAATTTAAAAAAAGGAAATAAAAAATTACTCAAAACTATACAGTTGCATGGAAATTAAACAGCCAGCTCCTGAATAACTGTTGGTAAACATGAAATTAAGGTAGAAATCAATAAATTCTTTGAAAATAATTAAAACAAAGATACAACATACCAGAATATCTGGGCACAACTGAAGCAGTGTTGAGGAAAGTTTATAGCACTAAACACCCACATCAAAAAGTTAGAAATATCTCAATTTAACAACCTAATAGCACACCTAGAGGAACTAGAAAAACAAAAGCAAACCAATCCCAAAGCTAGAGGAAGATAATAACCCAAATCAGAGCTGAACCAAAAATATTGAGATTAAAAAAAATTACAGTAGATCAACAAATCCAGGAACTGGTTATTTCAAAGAATAAAGAAAATGATAGACCGCTAATTAGACTAATAAAGAAAAAGAGAGAAGCTCCAAGTAATCACAATCAGAAATGCTAAAAGGGACATTACCACTGACCCCACAGAAATACTCAAAACCCTCAGAGACTACTGTAAACACCTCTATACACTCAGACTAGAAAACTTAGAACTGGATAATTTCCTGGAAACATACCACCTTCCAAGGTTGAGCTAGAAAGTAATTGAACCCCTGAACAGATTAATAATGTGGGCCATAATTGAATCAGTAATAAAGAGCCTACCAACCAGAAAAAGCCACCAGACCAATTCATAGCCAAATTCTACTAGCTATGTAAAGAAGAGCTGCTACCATCCCTACTGAAACTGTTCCAAATAAATTGAGAAGGAACTCCTCTCTAACTCATCGTATTAGGCCACCATCCTCCTGATAACAAAAACCAGGCAGAGACACACACACAAAAAGAAAACTTGAGGGTAATGTCTTTAATGAACATTTACACAAAAATTCTCAACAAAATACTAGCAAATCCAGCAGTACATCCAAAAGCAAATTCACCAGAAGCAAGTAGGATTTTTCCCTGGGATGCAAGATTGGTTCAACATATGCAAATCTGTAAGTGTGATTCACCACATAAGCAGAACTAAAAACAAAAACCACATGATCATCTGAATAGATGTAGAAAAGGCTTTGGATACAATTTGATTTCCCTTTATGTTAAAAATCCTCAACAAACTAGGCACTGAAGGATCGTACCTCCAAATAATAAGAGCCATGAATGATAAGCCTACATCCAACATTACGCTGAATGGACAACAGTTGGAACCTTTCTTCTTGATAACTGGAACAAGATAAAGATGTACACTCTCACCACTCCTATTCATTGTAATACCGGAAGTCCTAACTGGAGCAATCAGGCAAGAGAAAGAAATAAAATGCATTCAAATAGAAAGAGAGGAAGCCAAATGCTCTCTTTCTCAGATGATAAGATTCCATATCTAGAAAATTCCATAGTCTCTCTCCAAAAGCTTCTAGATCTGATAAGCAACTTCAGCAAAGTTTTAGAATACATAATCAATGCACAAAAATCATTAGCATTCCTACACATTGACCATGTCTAAGCTGAGAGCCAAATCAAGAGTGCAGTTTCATTCATGATAGACACACAAAGAATAAAATATCTAAGAATACAGCTAGTCAGGGAAATAAAATATCTTTACAATGAGAATTACGAAACACTGCTCAAAGAAATCAGAGATGATCCAACCAAATGGAAAAACATTCCATGCTCATGGATAGGAAGGATCAATATTGTTGAAATGGCCATACTACCCAAAGCAATTTGTAGATTTATTGCTATTCTTATAACAATACCAATGACATTCTTCACAGAATTAGAAAAAAACTATTCTAAAATTCAATTCATATTTTAGAATAAAATGGAGCCTAAACAGCCCAAGTCAATCCTAAGCAAAATGAACAGAGCTAGAGGAATCACACAACCTGACTTTAAACTATATTACAAGGCTTCTGTAACCAAAACAGCATGGCACTGGCACAAAATGACCATAGACCAATGGAATAGAATTGAGAGCCCCAAAGTAATGTTGCTCACCTAAAATAATCTGATCTTTGACAAAGTTGACAAAGCAAGCAATGGGGAAAGAAATTCCTATTCAATAAATGGTGCTGAGATAACTGGCTAGCCATAAACGGAAGATTAAAACTGGACTCCTTTCTTACACAATATACAAAAATCAATTCAAGATGGATGAAACACTTAACTGTAAAACCTAAAACTATATGAAGCACTTAAATGTAAAACCTAACACTATAGAAATTCTGGAAGATGACTTAGGAAATGCCATTTCCTGACAAAAGATTTTATGACAAAGACACCAAAGCAATTGCAACCAAAAAAGAATTAACAAATGGGACCTAATAAAACTAAAGAGCTTCTGCATAGCAAAAGAAAACATCAACAGAGTAAACAGACAACCTACAGAATGGGAGAAAATATTTGCCGACTATGCATCGAACAGAGGTCTAGTATCCCACATCTATAAGGAACTGAAACAAATTACTAAGCAAAACAGAAACAACCCCATTAAAAAGTGGAAAAAGGACATGAACACTGTTAACAAAAAAGGCATACACATGGTCGGTAAGCATATGAAAAAATGTTCAACATCACTAATCATTAAAGAAATGCAAATCAATACCACAATGAGATACCATCTCATAGCAGTGTGATTGGCTATTATGAAAATTCGAAAAATGACAGATGCTGAACAGGCTGTAGAGAAAAGGGAATGCTTATACATTACTGGTGGGTGTGTAAATTAGCTCCACTATTGTGAAAAGCAGTTTGGTGATTTCTGAAAGCACTTAAAATGGAATTACCATTCAACCCAGAAATCCCCTTATAGAGTATGTAGCCAAAGGAATATAAATTATTCTACCGTAAAGACACATGTGTGCATATGTTCACTGCAGCACTATCCACAATAGCAGAGACATGGAATCAGCCTAAATGCCCATCAATGGTAGATTGGATAAAGAAAATATGGTACATATACACCATGGAATACTATGTAGCCATAAAAAAGGATAAGATTATGTCCTTTGCAGAAAGATGGGTGGAGCTAGAGGCTATTCTAAGTGAACTAATGCAGGAACAGAAAATCAAATATAATACTAGATGTTCTCACTTATAGGTGGAAGCTAAACATTGAGAACACATGTGTGCAAAGAAGGGAACAATGGACATTATGGCATACTTGAGGGTGAAGGATGGGAGGAGGCAGGCAGTAGAAAAACTACCCATCAGGTACTATGCTTATTACTTGAGTGATGAAATAATCTGTACACCAAACCCCTGTGACATGCAAAAACTCTGTATGAAAAACATGACATATACCCCTGAACGTAAAATAAAAGTTAAAAAAAAAAAAAAAGAAAATATAAAAGAACCATAGGCTAGAAGAACGGTGGCCAGGAATTAGGGAGTGAGGACAATGGGATAATGTTTGTTAAAGGGAATAATCTTTCAGTTATGTTATGAATAAGTTCTAGAGACCTCATGTACAGCATGGTGACTATGGTTAATAATAATTTATCTTTGAAATTTGCTAAGAGAGTAGATCTTAAGTATTCTCACCTCTCTCTCACACACACACAAGGGTAGGTGAAGGTATAGATGTGTTAATTAGCTTGATTGTGGAAACTATTTCACTATATGTATATCAAACATCATGTTGTATATGTTGAATGTATACAATTTTTATTTGTCAATTATACTTCAATAAAGCTGAAAAAACAGTAGTCTAAAAAAAACAAAATGAAAAGAAAGTTGTATAATAAAGAAAGTTGTATAATTCTGGAGTGGAAGGAAGAGTTGAATGGAGAGTTGCTGTTCAATGGGTATAGAGTTTCAGTCACGCAAAATGAAAAAGTTTGTTCTACAATAATATGCATACAGTTAATAATACTATACTATACACTTTTTGTTTTTCAAGACTGAGTCTCTCTCTGTTGCCTAGGCTGGAGTGCAATGGCATGATCTCAGCTCACTGCAACCTCTACCTCCCAGGCTCAAGTGATTCCCCTGCCTCAGCTTCCCAAGTAGCTGGGACATTTTTGTATTTTTAGTAGAGACAAGGTTTCAACATGTTGGCCAGACTGGTCTGGAACTCCTGGCCTCAAGTGATCCACCTGCCTTGGCCTCCCTAAGTGCAGGGATTTTATGCAGGAACCACCTCGCTGGCCCTACACTTAAAATTTTAAGTGGGTAGATTGTATGCTATATTTTTTTCTACAAAAAAAAAAAATTGTTAATGAGTGTTTCTTAGGAAGGGAGAAGGGAGTTTGCATAGATTTTTGGTAAGCAAAAACAATGTTAACGATACTCTATTAAAACAGAATCTTTGATTCATGAGGAATCAGGACTGTACTTCAGTATCCAAGACTGAGATTTGTTGGCCTATGGTCTATCCATTTTAATTAAAAGTAGAAAGAAACATAGAAAGAAAAATTAGAGAGACTTATATGTTGTAATGTGCATAATATTATTATCTACCAGTTGTGGAGTTCCTACTACGTGTCAAAATACGAAGCTAAGCCCTTTACATGTGGTACCTAATTTAACCCTTGCAATAAGTCTATTACAGCAGGTACAATGATATCCATTTCATAGATATAAAAATTAAGCCTCAGAGTTTCAGCAACTTGCTCTAGATAAGTAACTTATGGAAGAGAGATTCAAACCCAAGCAGTAAAATGGCAAAGCCCACTCCCTTAGAACATTCCAGAGAAAAGTCAGAGGGCTCAATTGTAAGAAAACTTGCCTTCAAGTTAATCTGCCTTAAGTGATTGACAAAATCACTATAGAATCATAAAAGCAGAAAAATATTAATATTGATTCACAACATTTTGTGTAATCACTTGAAGGTAAAAGAAAGAGCAAGAATAATATAAAGATCATATTTTGTTTCTCCTAATATGGCTCTAACCTGTATTTTCCCCTTCACTGGTCTAGTATGGGATGACCTTGACTTTCTAACACAAAAATATGAATTCTGTTGTCCTAAGTTAATGCAGAAACAGAGACTCTTAATGTTTCCACTCTTCTCTTTTAACTTCTGCCTAATTATAGAAGCCCCAAATATAATCAAATACTCAGAGAGGTTGCCATAATACTTTGAGGTAGTTCGCTACTCTCTGCAGAAAGTTCAGTTCTGTGTTTCTTTAGAAAAGTTGGACAAATTGCTCTCATGGACCAGTAAGTAGGTTGTCGATAGGACACTTGCTTTCTTATTCTAAGTGCTGTTTTTGGTCACTATGGGTAGGGGAAAGCCTGATATTTCACGTCTTCATTTTTACTGGGTTAGGAAAAATATGTATTTCCCTTCACAGGTGACATACTAAGGGCCATCACACCTACTATGTGGTGCATTTATAATAAATCCGAGGTCATGTTCCTGCATCACTTTTCCCCTGTAAGGCCATAAAAGGAGTCCAGGTTAAAGCAGTCATACTTTTCATTTTTCTTTTTCATGCTTTACTAAATTTGTTCCCATCCTTGGTTTTATTCTTGCATTATTTTAGAGAGTATTCTCTAAGTTCCATACAAATTCTGAAATTTAAAATGTGTCAAGTCATATGCACATTACAAAGAATTTGAGAATAATGTATTCAACTGGTGTTTTCTTATCATTTCCTTTTCCCAATAGCTCTTCTCATCCATTATTCTGAAAGGAATTTTAATTTTTGCTTTTATGCATAATTTTTCCATTAACTTTGTTTTCTTTGGCTATCTCATGGAAGAATTTGAATACTCAGTAAATGTTTTTTTGCAGAGTAAGCATTTTGTTTATTGAAAGGAGATGAGTTGAAGTAGAATCTACAGGTCTAAAGCTCTAAGAGTTATAATCTTGGACTTCCTCCAGAATCATTCTGTTGTCAAGATCAGAAGGAACCATTTACTTGAATAATTTACCATCTATGCTCCCAAGTGAGTGTTTAAAATTGTCTCTATTTTCTTTAACTTTTTATTATGGGCATTTTCATACACACACAAAATTAGAGTGAATAGCATGGCAAGTCCTCTATATCCATAACTGTGCTTCAACACTTAGCAACATTTTCTCAATTATTTTGAAACTTTCCACTACCCTCACTTTTTCCCCTAGAGTGTTTTAAAGAGAATCCCAAACATAACATCATTTCACCCGTATATAATTTTATTTGCATGGAGCCCTTGTTAAAGGTTAAGGATTGTATAAAAAAAGAATCAAATGAATGTGACAATCCCAAGTATCTCCCCTGGATATGCTCATGTGGTACAGTATTGAGGAGCCCTGGGAAGTTTCTAGTTTCCTTAAGTTAGAAGTCCTGACTTAGATATATGCTACCAGTGGGATTTTGGTCATGTACCTTGTGTTCTATGTCCTCAGTTCTCATCTCTAAAGTAGGAATTAAAAACTGTCCTTTAGCTCAGAGGCAAATACTGGCTTCTTATAAAGATGAAATCTATAAAGAATATAGGTTCACTTTAGAAACTTCAAATACAAAGTATTAAGACACATTTTATAGACATTTGAGCATTGTAAACACCAAATAAATGTGTTAAACGGAAGAACGTGCATGTAAAAAATGAATTAAACTTATTATCTGTACGAAGTTGTGTGGAAAGCATAAAGTTGGATCACTTAAACAAATATTTTGCTCAATTGACATAGAATAGGCAGATATTTGGAAATAGCAATTGTGTATATAGCCTATAAAATGTATGCCTTTAAACCATTTGTTATTTTAATCTTTTCTCATTAAAATGACCACATAATTGACAGATTTTTTTTTTTTTACTTTTGTGGTTTATTATATTATTCAGTAAGAACAAGAAAAATGTAATGTTTTGCACACTACTGCTTATGTTAAATGTCAGATCTTTGCATCTAGTTTCTATCCTGTGTCTTTAGGGAACATTGCTGCCTAATGTGATCACAAAATGAATCTTCTTGCATGGACTCTCATTGATCATAGATTGTCCATAGTGATCACAGAGGTTGACTGTTGTCAATATGTAATTTTTCTCTCTAAATCTCTTACAAGCAAGATTTTTTGACCTGGTCTGTTAAACTTAGTTCAATCAGACACAAGGTCTCTGGAAGCTACATTTTTTGTGTGGCTGTCAGGTATGCAAACATGAAAAAGCCATGTGCACCACTCTCTTAAGAGCTTGCGCATCCTTCCATAGAGAAAAACACGCAGCAGAGATCCACTGCTGGACAGAATAAAACAAATACTTTTATAGAGGTCCAAATAAATGAAGACAGAGAAAGGAGCAATTAAATCCAGAGGAAAAGTACAGTGAGAAACAAACAAAATGCTTAACTAGAGGGTTGCAATTTATCTCCAGAACCTGAGAAAAATCAAATATTAGGTAATCTATTTTCTTGCCCTGAGAGACCACTTAAAACAAAACAAAACAACTGTGTGAAACAAGTTTAAATTCTAAAGAAAACAGCATAGGTTTTTCTTTCTTTTTTTTTTTAATCCACAATCTCAAAGGAAAGTTGATAATATGTGTGGTATTTGTATTCAATAACAAAAAAAAAAAATTAATAAGATAAAAGAGGGTATAATGAGGAGTTTTTCTAAATGTACCATATAACATTATAGGTTTAAATAGTTTCCGTGAAAAAAATAGCATCAAATTACAGTACGCATTTTAGTCAAAGCAGCTGCTCTCATGATTTGTATATGGTTTACTGAATTCACACAACTCAAAGAGCTTTTTCAGGCACCCTGTGGTTGTTCTTGTTTCATTGCACTGCAATGCCTAATTGTCTGTACAAGCCATAAGAGGTCTACAACATCTAATAAATGGAGCTGATGAGATTTTTAAGGCCTTCACTCTCACCATCCTAGTGCTATGTAGCAAAGTGTGTAAAATGTAAGAATTTGTTTTTTCTCTTTTAATAAATGTTGTTAGGGAACCTTTGAGTGTATGACAGCAGCACCGGGAGGATGCAGTATGAAACTCAGTTGCTAGGAAGTTAGAAGGTAAGGGATACATTGACACCCACCAATTTAAAGCCAGGTACTTTATCCTTCCAATTTTTATTTTAGGTTCGGGGGTACATGTGCAGGTTTGTTGCATGGGTAAATTATGTGTCCCGGGGTTTTGTGTACAAATTATTTCTTCACCCAGGTAACGAGCAGTGTACCCAATAGGTAGTTTTTCAGTCCTCACCCTTCTCCCACCCTCCCACCTCAAGTAGACCCTGGTGTCTATTATTCCCTTCTTTGTGTTCATGTGTACTCAATGTTTAGCTACCACTTATAAGTGAAGACATGTGATATTTGGCTTTCTGTTCCTGTGTTAATTCACTTAGGATAATGGTTAAACATAGAGTTACCATATGACAGCATTTCTCCCCAAGAAAATGAATATCTCCCCAAGAAAAATGAAAACACATGTCAACACAAAACAAGTACATGAATGTTTAAAGCAGCTATACATAATAGCCAAAATGTAGAAACAACCAAAATGGCCATCAACAGATGGATAGATGCACAGAATATCCTAACAGTGGGATACTATTCAGTCATATCTAGGAATGTATTGATACGTGGGGTACAACGTGGATAGACTTTGAAAACATGCTAAGTGAAAGAAGGCAGTCACAAAAGACCACGTATAACTTCACTGATATAAAATGTCCAGATTAGGCAAATGAAATAGAGACAGAAAGGAGATTAGTGGTTGACTGGGGTGAGGTGTGGGAGGAGGAGAAATAAAGAATGATTGCTTAATGGCATGAGTGATGAAAAAGGCCTGGAAGTAGATAGTGGTGATGGTTGCACAACCTTGTGTATATATTAAAACCCACTGAAGTGTGCAGTATAAAATAGTGAACTACTTGGCATATGAATTATTTCTCAATAAATCTGATACAAAAAAAAGAATAAATAGGAGATGAGAAGGAAAGAAAGAAAAGTAAAGGCAGATGCTTTTCACTTTTGCCCTGAGGAATGCACACTGGCTGGCTCCAGTGGGAGAAGGGGCCTCTTCTGTGTCTCATGCAGACATTCACCTTAGTTCAATCTTCTTTGTCTTTGGAGAAGCCCTGGGTCTGGCTGAGGCCAGCAGTTCACAGGATTCCCTCTAGAGTTCCCTCTACAGGCTGGCTGGCCACTAAGTAAATGGAGGGGTATGTGTGTACAGGCCTGTGTCTGGTGTTTCCTTGGCCACACATCCTTTGGGACTCACCCTCGTCTTTCCTGAACTCCAGTACAGCACTCATGTGACATATCGTGCCCATCTCTTTCCCCAGCTGTCTGCATGGCTCCTTCTCCAAGAGCGAAGGGGGGAACATGCTTATTATACAGATAGAGTCGATTGATTTCCATTCAGTGTGAGTCATGTTCGCTTTAATTGGTACATAATCAATGTCCATTCTACTAAGACAGTCGTTATGCTCTTTTGATAAATTGCTTTTAATTTTGCTCTGGCAGTTTGTGGATAGATTCTCAAAGGTGGTATTACCTTGTTCATCTAAAACTGGAAATTCTAGATTTATAGCCACATGGCAATGTTCTGACATTAAATTAAACTCATTTGAAGAAATATAATACTAACGTTTGAAATTCTTTATGCCAGTTTCTGTATTTCTCTAATTAAAGATGGTAATACGTAGAAAAATACTAATACAACACAGAGTCAGAAGAAATGACCATTCAATTGATAAATGAGTTTTTATCTAAGGTTGAATTATAGTGGTTAGAATTGAATTACTAAGAGAAGATTTAAGAGTGGGTTTCCAGGCACCATTTATAGTTGAGACAAATTGCTTTCCACTATAATTTTACTTAAGAATTAAATTTTTCTTTCAGTAACATAATCACAAAAACAAACCAATTTATCAGGATAGTGTAAAAAATATTAGTCAAACATTGATGGCTTACAAAGATTTTTTCCCCCACTTTTTTTTTTAAATAACTGAATAGAAATAAGTAAACTACATTGTTAATTTTGTTGTCTGGGAAACATTTGTAACTTACATAGATTCTATCTACAATCAATTTTATTATCCGATTAGAGGATTTTAAATTTGAAAGAAATATTAAAATTAACTTAATAGCACAGCAAGTAAGAAAGATGTAACTAATATTAAATCTCTTGAATCTTCAAATTTCTAGCATGTAATTTATAAAACTATTTATTATATGTTTTAGATTAATGTTATTATAATATTTTACTTGATACATTAATTGATACATAATTTGCATTTCTTTAGAAACCTGCTATATTCTCTAAACAAGAAAGCCAAATACTGTTATACATTACTTCAACATATGTTTATCACATTACTACAAGACAAACTCCTAGCCTTTACAGAATTTATGCATACTAGGGAGCAAGACCAAAAAGAAAAGAAAAGAAAACAATGCATTATATGCCCGTATCAAAGTATCTTATGAAAAAGAAAAGAAAAGAGAAAAGCAGACACTTACAGTGGAGCATGATAGATAATAAAATATAAAAATCATCATATAGTATTTTGATTGCAAAGAAAGGGCACAGATCAAACTTTGGATGTGGTTGGTGGATGCCATATAACGGGGTTAATTTTAAGTTGAGTTCTAAATGATTAGTTGTTACCGTAGTGAAGAAAGATGGAAATATGTTCCAGAATTAGTGAAGGAAGTATAGAACAGAGTATGCAAAGGCTCAGAAGCAAACTGTGCAGTACTTTTGTTTCCACGGGGTGCTAGAAGACTGATTTTGCTGAAGCTGAGTTTGTTAAAGCTGGGTGAAGAATAAGATATATGAATAGAGAAGTAAGCAGGGATCAGATAATACTTGGACTTAAAACCGAGGGAAATAGAGATCTGTCGAAGTGTATTAAGTAGAAGGTACAGAATTCACTCTGATTTGGAGGGCAGGGACAGACACCCCTGTGGCCAGGATGATCATTTTACTATGTGATGTTCTTGCTTCAAATCATACAATGGCTCTCATTCTCCCTAGGACAGAATATAATATCCTTATAAATTTTACAGGAATCTGCCTTGGTTTCTTCCATTCTGATGACAGATAACAGCTACACTGGAACAGACTGTTTCATACTAAGAAGACTGGCCTCTAGAACATCAAAAATGCAGTTTCTGACCTGGGATACTTCTTTTCCTCTTTGTCTGACCAACACCTCCGCATACTTTAGATTTCAGCACAGATGTTGCTTCCTCCAGGAAGCCTTCCTTGAAATAACCTACTCTAAGCTGGTTTTCATCTACTCTGTGTCTTTGAGATTCTCTGTACCATCACTATTATACCACTGTCATCCTATAGTATGATTGTAGTAAAATGTTTGTGTTCTTAAAAAAATTGAACATGAATAAGATATGTGTATGTGTGTATAATATAGGAAATAAGAACCACATCAGCACTGATGAAAGCAGAAGTTACAATTGCAAATTTATTTGTTTCTCTCCCCAGTGGTTATAAACTATGTGGGTAAATGTTTGTTGAATAAACGAATTGGGATGATGTAAAACTGAGGCAGTGATTTCAATAGGAAGCAGTTACAGATATGTTGTAGGAACTGACCAAGGGAATGGCAGTGGAGTTGAATAGAAGTGGATGGGCTCTCGAGCTACGAAGGAGATAAAGGGGAAGAATCGACTGCACACAGGTATCAGTTGTAAGGGATGATGGCAGAATATTGGTTGACCTTCAGGTTTCTGGCTTGCATAATGGATTGATGATGGTATTAGGCATTGAAATGGGGACCTCAGAGGCCAAGTACTTATGGATGGTCAAGATGAAGACTTTGGCTCTATGCACGTTGCATTTTGGGGCCTGTAGGATATACAAGTAGAACTGTGCTCAAGACTATGGCAGGTGGGTCTGGAGCTTCACAGGATAATTTGGCTAGAAGTGTGTGAGTTATTGGCACAGGAATGTCAGGGGAAGTATATAGAGTGACAGAAAAGAGCTGAGGTGGCAACCCTACTGAACAAAGCATTAGGATTGGGAGAAGAAGAAGAATGAAACTGCAAAGGTGCAATGAGGTAATACTAATAGTTAACATTTGTTGTGGGTTTATGATGTCCGACAGACAGTTAAACCCACAATAAATCCAGGCAAGTCCTGTGTCATTTAATCAACCTGACAATACAATGAAGTCTATTACATTCCTATTTCTCACTTTCTTTTTCATATTTTATAGCTTTCAAAGCAATATATGCTCATACAAAATTCAAAATGATATAAATATAGAATTTAGAAGGTAAATATCCTATGTAATCCACTCTATAAAACAACTTTTGGTAAAGCATAGTGCATATTTCTTTAATTTTTCCTTCTCTGAACATTTATATTGCTATCAACAATTCTTTTTTTTTTAATGTGTTATTTTGTGCCACTTACTTTTTCCAAGTGGTCATAACTGATTTACCTTATACTTTAAAAGAGTTGCCTGGAATTCCCCTGTATGGACACAATAAGCAATCTAGGTCACATTGCAATGAGCAGTATTCACAGTGAAGAAAGTTAGGCTTATGGGTAAAATTAGGTTTAGAGTAAAATTGTAAAGAGAAAGTGGCTAAGTGGTGAAAACTGGACTCAGAAGAGAAAAGCCAAGTAAATACATTATGGAAACCTAAAGATGACAAGATAATGTGACAAGAAAGATGGGAAGATTAACAGTGCAAAGGCTACAGAGATTAAGATTTAGCAAGAATTTGTTAGTGACAACTACTAATGCATGACTTCATTGTTAATGGAGTGAGTCACAGGACACAACTGACGATGAATGGAGGGCGGCTAAGAGGAGATGGTTATTCTAAACAGCTTTTTCAAAATGTCGAAGAAGAGACAAAAAAAGAGGGTGGTAGTTAGAGAGATTTATGGGGTTGAAGAAGCCTACAATCAATACGATGTTTTACAGATGATAGATATTGAAAATCGAAAGCCATCTCAATAGCTCATCAAAATATCTTCCTTTGATTTGTAATTAAATAACTATAAAAGCATCAGAGAAGAGGGGCGATCACATTCCTAAAGATAAAAAATTTATACTAAATAAATGTGTAGCACGTAATTTGACCTATATATAAGGTCAGCGTAATATATGCATGAATGAAATAGCTATGATTTTTCATCTTTCTTAAAAGCTTACTATGAAACATTTAAGATAGAAACAGATGCAAAGAGTATTACAAGAAAATATGCTCACCATACACCCTAAAATATAAAATAGTGGTGATCATTTAAACCCTCATGGGATACCTCTTTTATCTTGTCCCTCTGCCTTTACCTGAATAGTTACAAATATTATGAATTTAGCGAATCCTGTGCGAGAGGTCAGTTTTTTTCTAAGAATATATTCTCATTTTGTCATTTTCATGGAGGTAAGATGACAGTTAATAAGAATTAGTATAATGTTGTTCTACTATTTGACAGTATAAAAATCTCAATTTTGAAACAGTTCAAAAATATTTTTTTACACAAGTAGTAAAATGGACTTTAGAGGGTGACTTAAGCCATACCAGCTAATGAATTTTCATGTCAACCAGACAGTCTGGGCATTAATGTGAAAGATAAAGCTTATGATATAAGCTAAAACATTTGCTTTGTCTCATGCTCCTGATTTCATATCATTTCCGTATTCTCATGGTATCTAATATAACATTTTATGATCAAAGTGACATTTTTCAGGGTAAGTCTCTTAGGCTGAAGCACTTCCTTCTGAACTACGCTATTCATCTATTGGAAAGGACATGATGAGTCTCATAGCAGTCTAGGTTCGGGCAGTGGACCAGGGATGTGAGATGGAGGGAGGCTAAGACAGGACAGTATTCCAGACACATCAGTGTCTATTAGGCTCATTGCTCTTCCACAAGGTACTCCTCATCCACCCAGTGATTTAAATCCCGATCACACTGAGATCACTCTGCCACCAGAGTATAGCTAACCATTTCCTGTAAGGGTGGAGTGTTTGGTTGTGCATAGAAATATCAGTAGTTTATCGTGTTCAAAGATAAATAGTACAGTTTCATACAAAGAAAGAGGAACTTTTTTTTTACCAGATTACTTTTATTTCCCTTTGCTTTTTAAAAAATTCTCAATTATATCTTGATTTATTGATCATTTTAAAAACAAATACATCTCTTGATGCTGTAAGAGACCAATTTATTTTCTTTGGAGAAACACTATTTTTAGTCTCATAACTATAACAAATCAAATCGATAGACACTTAGAGTCATGTCTTTTGAAACAAGTTTGTATCCGTTACTGGGGAGTCAATGATGAACAAGGTTCTATCCTTTTCTTGAAGAAGATGAAGGATCCTGTGGATGCAAGACAGACATAGTTGTGCCTGCCGGTTTTACTTCATTTAAGCCACAGGGTATTTCAAAGGTTGGAATTATGCTCAAAGACACATTTAATTCAAACATCTACAAAATATTTCTGAACATCCAACTCTTCACCTCCTTGGTTCCCTTTCACGAGACTTTTGGAAGTAGAGTCTCTGCCCTACTTCCAAAAGTCGTTAGGGCAATCACATAAGATAGGTCAGATAAGTCAAATGACTGCTTCCCAGCCTGCAGGCATCCTTATTGAGCTCCTATGCAAAGTCCCTCTGAAGTCCACTCCTTATATTCCACCCACTGCCATTATCCCATAGCCTAGCAGGCTACTCTTCTGCAGACATTTGATCATCTGATCTGGCAGGTGCAGTGCCATCACCATGAGGTTGATGTTGCTAACCAGCTCCTTCCTGCTTCCGTTTCTCGTATTGATAAAAGAGGCCCTGTCTTTTACTGTTAAATATTACTCTTCTTTCTTCCCCTCTGTAGCCAACTGACTTTCAACCAGGGTTGCTGGAGAAAAGATAGGATGTCTAATTAGATTTAAATTTAACTCAAAAAATTTAAATTATGTCTCTAATATTGCCTAGTACATACCTATTCTGAAAATTTGTATTTGTTGTTTATCTAAAATTCAAATTTATCTGAACATCTTTTTTTTTTTTTCCTCCATAAGTCATCCAACATGACATTCAATAGCCCAGAGCTCAAGTGACCACTAAGCTTTTGATCACTGGATGTTAGTGAAGCTCTATCAAATTTACAACTCCCTCTGCTGGGAAGCCACACCAAATCTTCAACTATAACTCTGTGAGCATGGAGGAATGGATGGCACTGGGAGAATGGATATGTTGATTACAGGGGATAGTGAGTGGATCACTTTGCATGAAGTAGGGAGTATTTTGAAGATTTGGGTTGAAATTTTCTTCCATAAGTTGTTTTATAGTTAAGAAATTATTACAGCCGTATTAAGTCAATTATTCTTTGACTAATTTTGAAATCATGATGCCAGTATTTTATTTCTTCTATTTGACAATAAATATATAACAAACTCTTTTGCTTTTCCTTTGTACTGCCTTTCAGCAAACTAGGAGCTATCTTTAGTGTCCTGTTTTGTAGCTTTTAGAGGATTACAAGATCAGAAGGAAGAAGTAAGATATGATTTTCAGGGATTATTGTTTTAGCAACAGACAATTTGAAAGCACTAGATGGAGAAAATTGCTACTAACAGTTTAATGATATAATATTCTTATGTTTTGTCTCATTGTGAGAGTTGCTCACATCTTTTTCAGAGTGACTTGATAGGCGTATGCTACAAAGTTGCGGAGTTGTAGGAAAGTGTTTATAGTGAAGATGCCTCTTAACTTTTGCAACCAAGCAGCATGAAAATGAACTGTTTGGCCAAGCTGCTGGCTGCACAAGGCAGAGTATCCTGGTCAGTATATTATGAGTGGTTTTCCCTCTAGTGGTCAACAACAAATTATCCATAGTTTCTTGAAATGTGGAGAGAAACATGCATAATTCAGTGGGTGGAAAACTAAAGTCCTATTCTTCCCTATTCGTTGTATTTTCTTGAATTACAATTTTGGTGAACTGAGGAACAATGTTTGTTGGATAAAGAAAGAAGGATGGAGCCCTAAAATTTCTCTGAGATGCTCCTGGGCTTCAGATGCTTATATGGTGGGGATTGCATTCTTAGGTCACAGAATTAGAAGAAAGACATGCTCTCAACCATGATTCTAGTAGCAGTAGATTCTTGGACCTGGCTGCATGTTCAGGTAGACAGGCTGTAGCCTCCAGTCCCCATCAGGTTGGAAGAACATTCTGACATTGGTGGGTCTGTGGTCAGCTTCTGGAAAAATTGCCTATTTATAATGGGGACCTAATTTCAGATACAAGGCAACATTCCAGCTGTTACAGGTAGATAGGCATGAGTAGAACAGCAGAGGTCTCTCCCCACACCCACTAGAAATGTCAGGTGATGATTCAGCAATTATTGCATTGCTTCTCTCAAAGTGATAAATTGTAAGCCTGCACCAGTCAGAGGCGATTTCCTGATTGCCCACACCTGTTAACATTAAAGAGTTAATTAAAGGCAGACCCCAGGGAAAAGCAACTTCCTGGGCATGCACATTAAGAGACAAAAATGGTGAAGTATGATCTTCCAGGTAGGTTCCACCAGATAAAGGAAGAAAGCCTCAGATGGTCATGTATACAACTCCCTAAACAGGCTGCACTTGCCAACTTCCCAAGGGTGAGGAGGACTCTGCTCATGTGGGCAGCCCAACCTAAGGGAAGAATCATGGGAAACAGGCAAGCCTATAAAGTTCCTAGGATCGTGGTTAAATGGGGACTTGACCTCTCTCTTTAACCTTCACATGCCCTCTTGGATCTCTTCCAAGTGAACTTTCCTTTCTTTCCTGTTCTAATGCCTTTTCAATTAACTTCCACTTCTGTTCTGAAACTTGCCTTGGTCTGGTCTTTTTTTCTGCTTTATGCCTCTCAGTTGAATTTTTTCTTCTGAGGTGGCAAAGGCCGAAGTTGCTGCAGAGCTTATGGATTTGCTGCCGGTAACTTGGGAGTAACTTAGATCTCTTCCACCACTGACACAGCCACAGGGAGAGCAACCAGAAGGAGCCAAACAGAGTAACAGGTGACTAGTCAGTGTGTAAGGGTCTGGGGCATGCTTCACAGCTCAGTCCTGTGGATTGAGTCCACCTGTGGGTCAGATATAAGGAAGTTTTCAGGTGCTGTTGGGGAAGGTCAGTGTGGGTGCACAACTTGAGCATCCAGAAACTGGAATGGTCCCCAAAATCTCAGGTTTGAAGAATGAGAGAGGAGTAGCTTTGGCAGAAGGTTTTCTATAATGTCAAGAGTTGCAAACTGGTAGCCCATCAGATGTTTTGGTTGCCTGTGCAGTATGAAAAGAAATCAGGACATACGGAGGCTGAGCATGTTCTCTAGTTTGCCACAATTACCATCAGTTCTTGTGCCTCACACAGGCAGCTTCATATCTTCAGATCCCTGCTGGGCCCTTAATGACACTGGGGACCTTGGTTTACACTTTTGTTTTGGGTAATCTGGAAAGCAAAGAAGGACCAGAATCTTCTAATGCAGCCAATGTTGATTTCAGCTATGCAAACCTCAGTCAATTGGAGGCAGAGAAATTAAAGTTACTGCTCACACCGTTAAAGGGAAAACTGTCATCAAAAGTAGTGTTATCAAAGGCATCTAATTATTCAGACACAGAAACTAGCTAAGCTTCACTTCAGTTGATGAAGCCAAGGCCAGTAGCTCTTAACTACAAGGAGCTGACACACATACTTTGTGAATGATCAATTGTGGTGTATTGCATATAATGTGCTGCCACTAGGACTTGAAGGACTGAAGTTTGAAAATTACTGACCTTTACACAGAAAATCGACAGTAAAATTCCTGGTTATATTCTTATAACTCATTCTCTTTTTTTCTGATATACTTTTCTGAGTGGAAAAGTACTGGATAAGGAAAGCTTTCCAGGGATTAAACAAAACCTAAAGGCTTATATTCTCTGTGGGTTCATAGATGATGTCCTCACATGTGTTGGTATCCTACACATGTTGGGAAAACATGGCTTGAGTGGTTAAGAAAAACGGACCTTCTCCTGAAGGGATGCTAAAGGATACCATTTTGGTATAACATTGATTTGAAAAGCCACAGTATCACTGGTAGTGACTGGTTGCTATCCTAACCGGTTTGTTTGAATTTCTAGATATGTCCCCATCTTAAACTAGAAAACATGACTATAGCAATAAAATCCTAAAAGTAAGCTTTTGGGAAATAAGCCTCTATTAGTTTAGATAATTTACCTGCAGTATATCCTACAGTAGTGAGCTGAAAATGAAGCAGAGGGGAGAGTTGCCTAGTACAAAACCTGCATCATAACTGGTTCTCAACAAATATTTTGTGAAGGAATAAATGCATTAGTAAGGGACTGAAACTCCATTTGTATGTTAAAACAGCATCTTTTTTAAATTTCATGTGAGGATTAAATCCATGACTTATTTGAGTGTTTTTAACATATGACAGCCAAAAAACATATGAAGAAATGTTCAACATCACTAACCATCAGAGAAATGCAAATCAAAACCACAATGAGATACCATCCTACACAAGTCAGAATGACTTATATTAAAAAACCAAAAAACTACAGGGACTGGCCAGCCTGTGGAGAAAAGGGAACATTTATACACTGTTGACGGGAATGTAAATTAGTAGAGGCACCATAAAAAGCAGCTTGGAGATTTTTCAAAGAAATTAGAACTATGATTTGATCCAGCAATCCCTTTACTGGGTATAAGCCCAAAAGAAAACAAATTGTTCTATCAAAAAGACACATGCATGCTCATCACAGCACTATTCACAATAGCAAAGGCATGGAATCAACCTAGGTGCCTATCAACAGTGAACTGGATAAAAAAATGTGGTACATAAACACCATGGAACACTACACAGTCATGAAAAAGGACAAAATCATGTCCTTTGCAGCAGCCTGGATACAGCTGAAAACCATTATGCTAAGCAAATTAATGCAGGAACAGGAAATCAAATACTGCCGGGTTCTCACTTATAAGTAGGAGCTAAAGATTGAGTACTCATGGACATAAAGATGGAAACAATAGACACTGGGAACTACTAGATGGGAAAGAAAGAAGCGAGGAAAGGGTTGAAAAATAAACTATTGGGTACTATGTTCACAACCTGGGTGACTGGATCATTCATATCCCAGACCTAAGCATCACACAATACACTCATGTAACAAACCTCCGCATGTACTCCTTGAATCTAAAATAAAAGTTGAAATTATAAAATAGGATAAAAATAAATCTCCTCCTCCTACAAAACGTGGTTTTTAAAAAATATGACTAGGATGTTTTCTTAACAATCCATCAGTGAATATCCAACTGGACAGGCTCAAGGTCTTCTTGTACTGTATAAGCAACAATCATTGCCTAGTAAGACAGAAGATAAACAGTTTGGAAAGGCACATGAGTATCCGTAACTATTGCCAGAGAAAAGATGAACAAATGGAAATCTAAGAGAAACAGTTTCAAAGGACTATTCAACTGAAGTGCAAAAGAAATCACAGCAATTGATCACACATTGAGTCAAATGTCAAAAAGAATTACTTTAAATAATTAGAAATATTTTATTTGCATATTATATGAAGTATTTACACAAGGAAAACATGGCCCATATCTGGAACATATCAGGGGTTTTTGCTTTTTTTTTTTTTTAACCTTCATGAGTTTCACTTTTCTTCTACTTTTTTCCCTACTGGTGGCCTTTTTGAGTGTTTAATGCATGCTAGACGCGAGGGCTATGAGGCAGGACAGATAGACATATGATTTCCAGTTTTCTGGAACCCTGGAAACACACTTGCTTGTGCTTGTGTTAAAAAACTTACTTCCAACGCTTATAAAGTTTAGCTAATCATGTTCCACTAAAACAAACCCAGGTCCTATTGGATGATTTTTAACAGATAGGATGCAATTACAAGATTGTCAATATTTTTGAGAACAAAATTACTCCTGAGAAAATGAAAGGGGTTCAAATTTGAACAGTTGGCAGAAAAATACGTTACAACCGAAATTATGTGTCTCAAAACAAGAGCAACGAGGCAGAACTGACTTTGTTCTTATCTACTGATGACACATCACCAACAGGGTGACATTTAGTCACAGCCATGTTTGCTGCCATTGACAGTGCAAGGTATAACTGCAATCATTTAAGAAATGACCACTCTGGGAGAGTCAGCAAAATAGCAGTTTTCTATATGTTTATCTATTGAGGTATCTTCACCCTAAATAGATGCTTTATGGGGGTTTGCATCGCTCATATCAAGTGGCTGCCCAAGGATTGAGCACATGGTTGCTGATTATGTTAAAAACAGTTGAGGCTCTTATGTATCCATCCAGACCTTCGTTAGTCTTTGCCTGCACACGTGCACACACACAGTCATGCACACATACCCCTCTCAAATCTGTTAGGGAGTGTTTTTCTTTGAGGCGGCCCTTGATTATTATTTCAATCTAGTTCTACCTGTATAATTATGTTGGAACTATTGACCCATGGAATTAAGTGACTTGAGCAAATTATATCCTTTTATGAAGGGCCTTATTAAAAGTAGAGTGTAACATTGCAAAATAAAATAAAATAACCAAAAACTTGATTTAATATGATCCATGAAATGAAAACTGTTAAAAATATTTGTATATATTATGTGTTATAATTTTAGATAAAACTCTTCAGACTAATAAGATTTAATATAATCCCCTCCTTATTACCGCTCAGAAAGAAGGAGAGCACTACAATCTCCACTGCATCTAACGGGATATCTGGAAAGCATTTCTATCACAAAGGGACTAGCTGGATCAATTCGCTGTTACTGGCTTCTGTGAAGGTGTGATATTATTGATAACACAACACTAAGATGAAATGAGAATTTGCCAACTATATTTGCAACATCAATTCTATACAGTGCTTTTAAAGGCAATACCCTCATTTTAATTAACTTATCTGTAGTTCTACCTAGATCTGAAAAAAAAGAAAGAAGAAACTGACATAAACATCTGGAGGCAAGCACTTTGCCTATTAAATACAACAATGACAACAGTGATTGTGAATTATTCTCATGACAATGATGATTGCCAAATTATTATTTCATTATTCTTAATGTTTCCCTGTGTTTAGGAGACTACTAGTTATGAACCCTCTAATACAGCAGGCCTCCCCAGAAGCAGAAGACACTATGTTCCATGTACAGCCTGCAGAACCATAGCCAAGTAAACCTCTTTGCTTTATAAATTACCCAGTTTCAGGTATTTCTTAATATAGTACTCAATCAGGGTATTGATAATGATACAGAAAAGAGTCTGTTCTGAGAATTTGCCAACTACATCTGCAACATCTATTCTATGTGATGCTTTTAAAGGTAATACCCTCATTTTTAATTTAACTTATCTATAGTACTACCTACAGATAATTTTGGTATCAGCTGTCCCTTTTCTGTGAGTGATACTTGCAGATGATGAAATAAATAAGCACTGAAAAAATAAATACTAAAGGGAAAATTTAGAAATATGTTTTAATGCTTAAGTAAAATGCTTTGTTGTCGTTATGAACATGTGAGCTTCGAGTAGTGATTTAAAAATGCAGACATAGTTTCTTTTGGTGAATTAGTTTCTAAATTATACATTAAATATAGATAGAGATAGAGCAGAAAGAAGATTCTAAAGTGTTCGATCCCTTTAGATATATCAGGGGAACTGGTCTTTTGGGGTCTGAGGGCTAAATAGAGCTTATAGGAAGTAAGTTGGCTTTACAGGGACAACATGATGGATCCCTGTGTTGACCATTTTAGTGAGACTCTTTTTTATATCAATATCCTGATTGTAACACTGTAGCATAGTTTTATGTATTAGTCCATTCTTACACTGCTGTTAAGAAACACTTGGAACTGGGTAATTTATAAAGAAAAGAGGTTTACTTGGCTCATGGTTCTGCAGGCTGCCTCGAAAACATAGTGGGTTCTGCTTCTGGAGAGTCCTTAGGAAACTTACAATCATGGTAGAAGACAAAGAGGGAGTAGGTGTCTTACATGACAGGAACAGGAGCAAGAGTTGGGGGAAGGTGCTACACACGTTGAAACGACCAGACCTCATGAGAACTTACTATCATGAGGACATTACCAAGAGGGATGGTGCTAAACTGTTCATGAGAAACGTGGTCCCATGATCCAATCACCTCCCATCAGGCCCCACCTACAACAGTGGGAATTATAATTCGACATGAGATGTGATGGGGACACAGATCTGAACCATATCATTTTGTAAGATGTTACCATTGGGAGAAATTGGGCTAAGGGTCCATGGGATCACTCTGTATTATTTCCTAAAACTGCAGTGAATGTATAATTTTCTCAAAATAAAAAGTTAAATAATAATTCCTAATTTTAAAGTTTAATTTAATTAAAATTTAAATCTATAAATCTCTTCCCATACTTTTGGTATCAGCTATCACTTGTCTGTGGGTGATACTTGCAGATGATGTAATAAATAAGCACTGAAAAATAAATACTAAAGGGAAAATTTAGAAATACGTTTTAGTGCTTAAGTAAAATTCTTGGTTGTTGTTATGAACATGTGAGCTCCCAGTAGTGATTTAATAATGCAGACATAGTTTCTTCTGGTGGAATAGTTTCTAAATATCTTCTAATTATACACATAAATGTGGATAGAGATATAAAATTATAATCTCTGACATTAAAAAAATGTCTACTAGTAATAAGAAAATTTGGAAACTGCCTTAAGTTATTCTTCAGTCTCGTAAGGAAGAAGAATCAGTTTAGGTATTTTGGGAGATCAATTCTCTGGCTGAGGATGTCTAGAAGTGACAATAAATGTAAGCAAGTTCTGCTTAGAGATATCAGACAGTTACTATGGTAGAATCAGAGGAAGTTTAGATGAGATAAATCCAGTACTTGGGGCTACTTTTTTCACTGGAGACACTTTATGTATGATTGAAGAGAGAACAGCTTAGAGTTTGAGAGGCTGACCACTACTTTTGACATCTTTGAAGTTCTAGGGGATTGGTTAGAGTCCATAGCTCATAAAGGGGAAGTGTATTAGAAGCATATTAGTCTGTTTTGCCTGCTATAACAAAGAATACCATAAACTGACTGGCTTATAAACAGCAGAAATTTATTTCTCACAGCTCTGGAGCCTGAGAAGTCCAAGATCAAGCCACCAGCAGATATGTCTGGTGAGGGCTGCTTCCTGATTCACTGATAGCCATCTTCTTGATGTAATCTCACATGGTTGAATCGGTGAACAAACTCTTTGGGGTTTGAAATAATAGCACTAATCCCCCTATTCATGAGAATTCTGCCCTTATGATCTAATCACCTCACAAAGGCCCCACCTTCAAACACCATTACATTATGAATTAGGATTCTCCTTATGAATTTTGGAGGGAACATAAACATTCAGTTCACTCCAAGAAGTACACTTATGCTCATAGAGTGTGCAGCTCATTTCCAAACAATTTTATTCCCTGAAATGGGACTGAGTTGATCTGCAGTTCTAGTGCCCAATTGTCCATGAGTGCCAGTGTTTTTAGGTGACTGATAGAAGCCAATGTAAAAACTCTTTGGAGACAGATAACACCATCTTAGGCCTCAATTTATTTTGCAAGTGTAAGGATAAGTATATAATAAAAAGATAGAGTCATACACTGAAAAAGATAATGCAATACAACTGAAAATAAACATAATCAATAGATAAAATAATAAATAATAGAACATATCTACCAGGGACCCAAATTTGAGAGTTATTAAAGACTTTAAAATCACTGATTATTATGTACAAGGATATAGAAAAATATTTTTTGTGTGTATATGTCTGTGCATGTATCAAGTAGAAATCCTAAAATCAGAAAATACAATAATTAAAAATAAGAATCAATGAGGCCAGGTGCGGTGGCTCATGACTGTAATGCCAGAACTTTGGGAGGCCAAGGTGGGTGGACCACGAGGCCAGGAGTTCAAGATAGTGAAACTCTGACTAAGA
Source organism: Piliocolobus tephrosceles (assembly GCF_002776525.5). NCBI lineage: Eukaryota > Metazoa > Chordata > Mammalia > Primates > Cercopithecidae > Piliocolobus > Piliocolobus tephrosceles. The sequence goes on from NC_045438.1 coordinate 21,856,464, forward strand.
CAGTGAAACATGTCTCTACTAAAAAATGCAAAAAATTAGCAGGACATGGTGGCAGGTGGCTGTAATCCCAACTACTCAGGAGGCTGAGGCAGGAGAACTGCTTGAATCCAGGAGGTGGAGGTTGCAGTGAGCCTAGATTGCATCACTGCACTCCAGCCTGGGTGACAGAGCAAGATCCATCTCAAAAAAAAGTAAAAAAACAAGAATTCAATGAAGAGACAGTGAAGACACAGAGCAGCAAATTAGAAAGAACTGAAGAGTGACTTAATAAACTGTAAAACACATAAGACAGAAAACATCCAAAATAAAAGATGGAGAGAAAAAATGATGAATAATGCACATGATGCAGTAAGAGATACAGAGAAAATAGTGAGGAGATACAATATGTGTATAACTGGAATTCAGAAGCGGAGGAGAAATAAAATGAAGCAGAAGTGATACTTGAAGATGTCAAGACTTAGATCACTCCAAAATAGATAAGAGTCATCAAGATAGAATCAAGAAGCCTTATAAATGCCATGAAGAATTTTTAAAATGTATAAAAAGTAATACAAGAAAAAAAGAGTGATAAAAGAGTAAAGCAATAGGTGGTTGGAAAGATGGCCGAATAGGAAGAGCTGTGGTCTGCACCTCCTAGCAAGATCAACCTACAAGGTGGGTGATTTCTGCATTTTCAACTGAAGTACCTGATTTATCTCACTGGGACTGGTTAGACAGTGGGTGCAGCCCACAGAGGGCGAGCCAAAGGAGAGTGGGGTGTTGCCTCACCCAGGAAACACAAGGGGTTGGGGAACTCCCTCTCCTAGCCAAGGGAAACCGTGAGGGACTGTGCCGTGAGCAACAGTGCATTCTGGCTCAGATACTACTCTTTTTCCATGGTCTTCACAACCTGCAGACCAGAAGATTCCCTTGGATTGCTACACCACCAGAGCCTTGAGTTGCAAGCATAAAACTGAGCAGCCCTTTGGGCAGTAACTGAGCTAGCTGCAGGAGATTTTTGTTTGTTTGTTTTGTTTTGTTTGTTAATATCCCAGTGGCGCCTGGAATGCCAATGAGACAGAACGGTTTTCGCCACTGGAAAGGGGGCTGAAGCTAGGGAGCCAAGTGGTCTAGCTCAGTGAATCCCACCCCCACAAAGTCCAGCAAGCAAAGATCCACTGGGTTGAAGTTCTTGCTTCCAGGACAGCAGTCTGAAGTTGACCTGGGACACCTGAGCTTGGTACGGGGAGGGGCATCCACTGTTACTGGGGCTTAAGAGGCAGTTTTCCCCTCAGAGTGTAAACAAAGCCCCCGGGGAAGTTCGAACTGGATGGAGCCCACTGCAACTCAGCAAAGCTGCTGTACCCAGACTGCCTCTCTAGATTCCTCCTCTCTGGGCAGGGCATCTCTGAAAGAAAGGCAGCAGCCCCAGTCAGGGGCATATAGATAAAACTCACATCTCCCTTGGACAGACCACCTGGGGGAAGGGGCAGCTCTGGGTGCAGCTTCAGCAGACTTAAACGTTCCTGATTCCTAGCTCTGAAGACAGCAGCAGATCTCCTAGTGCAGCACTCAAGCTCTGCTAAGGGACAGACTGCCTCCTCAAGTGGGTCCCTAATCCCTGTGTCTTCTGACTGAGAGACACCTCCCAGCAGAGGTCGACAGACACCTCATACAGAAGAGCTCCAGCTGGCATCTGGCAGATGCACCTCCGGGACGAAGCTTCCAGAGGAATGAACAGGCACCAATCTTTGCTGTTCTGTAGCCTCCACTGGTGATACCGAGGCAAACAGGTTCTGGAGTGGACCTCCAGCAAACTCCAGCTGACCTGCAGCAGAGGGGCCTGACTGCTAGAAGGAAAACTAACAGACAGAAAGAAATAGCATCAACATCAACAAAAAGGATGTCCACACAAAAACCCCATCAGAAGGTTACCAGCATCAAAGATGAAAGGTAGATAAATTGACAGAGATGAGGAAAAACCAACGCAAAAAAAGGCTGAAAATTCCAAATAACAGAATGCCTCTTCTCCTCCAAAGGATCACTACTCCTTGCCAGTAAGAACAAAACTAGACAGAGAATGAGTTTGACGAATGGACAAAAGTAGGCTTCAGAAAGTGAGTAATAAGAAACTCCTCCGAGCTAAAGGAGCATGTTCTAACCCAATGCAAGTAAGCCAAGACCCTCAAAAAAAATTTAGATAAATTGCTAACTAGAATAATCAGTTTAGAGAAGAACATAAATGACCTGATGAAACTGAAAAACATAGCATGAGAACTTTGTGAAGCATACACAAGTATTAACAGCCAAATCGATCAAGCAGAAGAAAGGTTATCAGAGATTAAAGACCACCTTAATTAAATAAAGCATGAAGACAAGATTAGAGAAAAAAGAATGAAGAGGAATGAACAAAGCCTCCAAGAAGTATGGGACTATGTGAAGTAGACCAAACCTAAATTTGATTGGTGTACCTGAAAGTGACAGGGAGAATGGAACCAAGTTGGAAAACACTGTTCAGGATATTATCCAGGAGAACTTTCCCAACCTAGCAAGACAGGCCAACATTCAAATTGAGGAAATACAGAGAATACCACAAAGATACTCCTTGAGAAGAGCAACCCCAAGACACATAATCATCAGATTCACCAAGGTTGAAATACAGAAAACAATGTTAAGGGCAGCCAGAGAGAAAGGTCAGGTTACCCACAAAGGGAAGCCCATCAGACTAATAGCAGATTTCTCTGTAGAAACCCTACAAGTCAGAAGAGAGTGGGGGATAATATTCAACATTCTTAAAGAAAAGAATTTTCAACCCAGAATTTCATATCCAGCCAAACTAAGCTTCATAAGCAAAGGAGAAATAAAATCTCTTACAGACAAGCAAATGCTGAGAGGTTTTGTCACCACCAGGCCTGCCTTACCAGAGCTTCTGAAGGAAGCACTAACTATGGAAAGGAAAAACCAGTACCAGTCACTGCAAAAACACACCAAACTGTAAACATCATCGACACTATGAAGAAACTACAACAACTAATGGGCAAAATAGCCAGCTAGCTTCATAATGACAGGATCAAATTCACACATAACAATATAAACCTTAAATACAAATGGTCTACATGCCCCAATTAAAAGACATCGACTGGAATATTGGATAAAGAGTCAAGTCCGATTGGTGTTCTGTATTCATGAGACCTATCTCACATGCAAAGACACACATAGGCTCAAAATAAAGGGATGGCGGAATATTTACTAAGCAGATGGAAAGAAAAAAAAGTGGGGGTTGCAATCGTAATCTCTGATAGAAAAGACTTTAAATCAACAGAGATCAAAAAAGACAAATAAGGGCATTACATAATGGGAATGGGATCAATGCGACAAGAAGAGCTAACTATACTAAATATATATGCACTCAATACAGGAAAACCCAGATTCATAAAGCAAGTTCTTAGAGACCTACAAAGACGCTTAGACTCCCACACAATTATATTGGGAGACATTAACACCCCACTGTCAGTATGAGACAGATCAATGAGACAGAAAATTAACAAGGATATTCAGGACTTGAACTCAGCTCTGGACCAAGCAAACCTAATAAACATCTACAGAACTCACCACCCCAAATCAACAGAACATACATTCTTCTAAGCACCACATCACACTTACTCTAAAATTGACCACATAACTGGAAGTGAAACACTCCTCAGCAAATGCAAAAGAACAGAAATCATAACAAACAGTCTCTTAGACCACAGTGCAATCAAATTAGTACCCAGGATTAAGAAACTCACTCAAAACCACGTAACTACATGGAAACTGAACAACCTGCTCCTGAATGACTACTGGGTAAATAACAAAATTAAGGCAGAAATAAATAAGTTCTTTGAAACTAATGAGAACAAAGAACCAATGTACCAGAATCTCTGAGACACAGCTAAAGCAGAGTATACAGGGAAATTTATAGCACTAAATGCCCACAGGAGAAATGGGAAAGATCTAAAATCAACATCCTAACATCAAAATAAAAGGAACTACAGAAACAAGAACAAACAAACTGAAAAACTAGCAGAAGACAAGAAATAACTAAGATCGGGGCAGAACTGAAGGAGATAGAGACATAAAAACCCTTCAAAAAATCAATGAATCCAGGAGCTGGTTTTTTTGAAAAGACTAACAAAATATATAGACTGCTAGCCACACTAATAAAGAAGAGAGAAGAACCAAATAGACATACTAAACGATGATAAAGGCGAGATCACCACTAATCCCACAGAAATACAAACTACCATCAGAGAACACTATTAACACCTCTATCAAATAAACTAGAAAATCTTGAAGAAATGGATAAATTCCTGGATGCATACAGCCTCCCAAGACTAAACCAGGAAGAAGTTGAATCCCTGAATAGAACAATAACAGGTTCTGAAATGGAGGGAGTAATTAATATCCTACCAAACAAAAAAAGCACAGGACCAGATGAGTTCATGGCCGAATTCTACCAGAGGTACAAAGAGGAGCTGGTACCATTCCTTCTGAAACTATTCCAAACAATAGGAAAAGAGGGGCTCCTCCCTATCTCATTTTATGAGGCCAGCATCATCTTGATACCAAAGCCTGGCAGAGACACAACAAAATAAAAGAAAACTTCAGGAAAATATCCCTGATGAACGTCACTGAAAAAATCCTCACTAAAATACTGACAAACCGAATCCAGCAACACATCAAAAAGCTATTCACCACGATCAAGTCGGCTTCATCCCTGGGATGCAAGGCAGGTTCAACATATGCAAATCAATAACCATAATCCATCACATAAACAGAACCAAGGACAAAAACCACATGATTATCTCAATAGATGCTGAAAAGGCCTTCAATAAAGTTCAACACCCCTTCATGCTAAAAACTCTCAATAAACTAGGTATTGATGGAACATATCTCAAAATAATAAGAACTATTTTTGACAAACCCACAGCCAATATCATACTGAATGGGCAAAAGCTGGAAGCATTCCCATTGAAAACTGGCAGAAGATAAGGATGCTGTCTCTTACCGCTCCTATTCAGCATACTATTGGAGGTTCTGGCCAGGGCAATCAGGCAAGAGAAAGAAGTAAAGGACACTCAAATAGGAGGAGAGGAAGTCAAATTGTCTCTGTTTGCAGATGACATAATTATATATTTAGAAAACCCCAGTGTCTCATTCTAAAATCCCCTTAAGTTGATAAGCAACTTCAGCAAAGTCTCAGGATACAAAATCAATGTGCAAAAATCACAAGCATTCCTATACACGAAAATAGAGAGTCAAATCATGAGTGAACTCCCATTCACAATTGCTACAAAGAGAATAAAATAACTAGAAATACAACTTACAAGGGATGTGAAAGATCTCTTCAAGGAGAGCTACAAACTACATTTCAAGGAAACAAGAGAAGACACAAACAAATGAACAACATTTTATGCTCATTGATAGGAATAATCAATATTGTGAAAATGGCCACACTTCTGAAAGTAATTTATAGATTCAATGCTATCCCCGTTAAGCTATCATTGACTTTCTTCACAGAATTAAAAAAAAAACTACTTTAAATTTCATGTGGAACCAATAAAGAACCCGTATAGCCAAGACAATCCTAAGCAAAAAGAACAAACCTGGAGGCATCATGCTACCTGACTTCAAACTATACTTCAAGGCTACGGTAACCAAAACAGCATGATACTGGTACCAAAACAGATATATAGATTAATGGAACAGAACAGAGGCCTCAGAAATAACACCACACATCTACAACCATGTGATCTTTGACAAACCTGACAAAACAACCAATGCAGAAAGAATTCCCTATTTAATAAATGGTGTTGGGAAAACTGGGTAGCCATATGCAGTAAACGGGAACTGGACCCCTTTCTTACACCTTATACAAAAATTAACTCAAGATAGATTAAAGGCTTAAATGTAAGACCTAAAACCATACAAACCCTAGAAGAAAACCTAGGCAATACCATTGAGGACATAGGCATGGGCAAAGACTTCATGACTAAAACACCAAAGGCAATGGCAGCAAAAGCCAAAATTGACAAGTGAGATCTAATTAAACTAAAGAGCTTCTGCATAGCAAAAGAAACTATCATCAGAGTGAATAGGCAACCTACAGAATGGGAGAAAGTTTTTGCAATCTGTCCATCTGACAAAGGACTAATATCCAGAATCTATAAGGAATGTAAACACATTTATAAGAAAAAAACAGCCCCATCAAAAAGTGGGCACAGAGTATGAACAGACACTTCTCAAAAGAAGACATTTATGTGTTCAACAAACATGAAAAAAAGCTCATCAGAAATATGCTGAAAATCAAAGATGAGTAGAGAAAATAAAATCAGGTAGAGACAAATAGATATTACTTTCAAAGGAATAATGAAAATATTGACAGTTAACTTTACTACAGAGATAATACAAGCCAGAAAAAAAAGAAGTGAAATATTTAAAGTATTCAAAGGAAATAGCTGCTAATTTAGAATCCTATAGCTTACAAATATGTTTTTAGAGTAAAAGTAAAATAAAATAACTTTCAGACAAATAAAAAAATTTATAACCCTCAGATCTTACTAAAGGAAACATTATAATGTGTTCAAATGAAAAAAACAAATCACTACTATATGGAAACTCAGATACAGGAAGGAATAAAGAAGAGTAAAAAGGACACATATGGGGTTAAATCTAAAGCATTAATTCTCAAATTTCAGTGTAAATTACAATCACTCAAAGGACTGAGCAGAAAACTTTGTGAGTCCCTGAATTTTAGGGAGGATTTCTGATTCAGTATGTCAGGCATGGGAGTTTACATTTCTAACAAATTCTCAAGTAATTCTAATGCTGCTGATCTGGGACCCACACTTTGGGAACCACTGATGAGTATTGCTTGTATAAAAAAAGGTGGAGTTTAAAATGTACATTAAATCACAGTCTACTCACATGTGAAAAATTATTTTTGTGTGACAACAGTTGCCCTGTCCACTAGGGAAAAAAAGGTGATCTTTTTAACAAAGAGTCTCCATAAATGGTACTGAGTAAACAGGTTATTGACATGGAAAAAAAAATTAGTTGACCTCTTTTTCACCTTATGTGCAAAACACAATCTGGTGAATTGCACATCTAAATGTGAAGAGCAACAACAACAAAACTTCTAGATGGTATACTGGAGAATAAATATCTAAGTAATTATGGGATATTATAAGCAGGACTCAAAAAGCACTCTTCATAGGAGAAAAACTGAATTACTTAAAAATTTGAAATTATGTTGATTAAGAAACAGGGCTAAGAGAGTGAAAAAAAAAAAAAAAAAACAAGCCATGGACACGGAGAAGATATTTATGACATGTGCAAGTGACAAAGGGTTTATATTCAGAATCTATAAAGAAGCTCTACAATTCAATATTAAAGCAATCAACACCCTACTATAAACATCAGCAAAATCTCTGAAATGATACTTCACACAAATAATGTACAAATGGCCCAAAACAATGTGGAAGTTTATCCTCATTAGTAATGATGGAAAAGCATACCAAAACCATAATGCAATACCCTTGTTCAGAATGGATAAAGTTAAAATTATAGACAATAATAAGATTTCTGAGAACATGTCACAGTAAGAACACTCATATATTGCTGGGGGGTTGGTGAAACAACCATTTGGAAAAGAGTTTGGCATTATTTACTAAATTTGGAGATGATATCATATATGACCCAAACATTTTCATTCCTAGGTCTCTCCATGTGCGCCAAAAGACATGTACCAGAATGTTAATACATCATGGTTCATAAGATCTGAAACCAACCCAAACTGAAAGCAACCCAAATGTCCCTCCACAGTAGAGTGGACACACATATTGTAGTAGGTGTATAAAAATGCAATTCTAGGGCTGGGTGCAGTGGTTCATGCCTGTAATCCCAGTACTTTGGGAGGCCAAGGTGGGCGGATCACAAAGTCAGGAGTTCATAACCAGCCTGACCAACATGGTTAAACCCTGTCTCTACTAAAAATACAAAAATTAGCCAGAAGTGGTCGTGCATGTCTGTAATCCTGTAATCTCAGCTACTCAGGAGGCTGAGGCAAGAGAATCGCTTGAATCTGGGAGGCAGAGGTTGCAGTAAGCCAAGATCACGTCATTGCACTCCAGCCTGGGTGACAGGGGAGACTCCATCTCAGAAAAAAAAAAAAAAAAAAGCAATTACTTGCACCATTACTGAATAAGAGGGAGCTACTACATACAACAACATTGCCAAATCACACAAATTTAATATTGAATGAAAGAGGTCAATAATAACGTTACATATGAATGATTACGTTTAAGTTCAGAAACAGAAAAACAAAATTATAGTTATTTAGTTGGTAAAATTAAAAACAAACAAACAAGGATTACTTGAAAAATAAAGACAGTGTGGCTTCCTTTGTTGGAAAGAGGTCAGTAGTTAGGAGGGGAATGGGAGGGGGCTTTCTGGCTACTGACAATGCTTGGTTTCTTAACCTGGTTGGACACCTACATGTGTGTTTCCCTTGTAAGATAGAATTGAGCTGTACATCTTTATTTTGTGCCCCTTTTTGTGCATATATTTTATTTAACAATAAAGAGAATAAAATGTTTTAAAACGTAAACTACTCTATTCATTTTAAATTTAGCAGTAAACCAAACTCTTCTTTCTAGTTACTTGAAAATACCTGCAGTCCTTGATTTAATTATTTTTCCAATAATGCTTTAATTAATCCTTTTATTTAGATAATTTATTCTCATATTCCAGTTCCTACATTACTTTGCATTAATTTGGCAAGGTAAATTAATATTGAATGAAAATCAAATGCTCTGATGTCATCTGAATAAACACCTTGTTTAATTTTAGATGGCTTAGTGTATTCATTTTGGTTTCAGAACTGAGTCAAATGTATAAGTAGAGAGAGAATAACAGTAAAATCACTAATGGTTTGTAAATATGATTTAAAAATCTTATATATACCTAACTGACCCAATCCAACAATCCTAATGGGTGATAGAGACTATTTCTGTCATATGTTGATATGTTAAAATAAATCTATTTTAAGCAACTCTATTATTGGTAAATAATAAATAACAAAAGTGTCATCTTTCAATTTTGGTCATATCATATGCTGGGCCAAAAAAAATTCTTATTTTATAAATTTCCTTAAAAATATAGTCTAATATGTCCATCTCAGAGAACAAAATTAAGCAATTGGATTTTCATCAAGGTGAAAGATCTGCGTTTTAACTCTACTTACAGGCTAACAAGTTAGCTAGCTATAGTTTCATGGATGCAGATGGAAGATGCAAAACTCCTGGCTTAGAGATAAAGGATTTTGTCACTCAGGCATAGCAGGCAGTATGAGTATCTGCATATCTTCCACTGTTCCCTTGAGCACTAATTCCCACAGAGCTAAGAAAGAGCATCAAGTGATACTGGCATAAACAGTGGGTGGCATTACAGCAGAGTAACTCTGAGTTTAGGGAATTCAAATAAGTCTGCCTACCTTTTGGTCAGGAGAGGGATATCACAGCTTTCAAGGCTTTGCTTCAGATGGAGGTACTATCTCTATCTTCCAAGATCTTCCAAGACCATTTACTATACAAATACCCTTGAAAAGATACTCTAGGAAAAAGGGTAGTTAGTGCCTTGCTCATAAGACAGGTAGAAACACAATGGATTCAGGGAGAATTGTCTCTCGATGTTGGTGATGACTCTAACCTCTTCATACAGTTGATAACAAAACATAAATTTTCTTCAACCTCTAAAATATTAGACAAAAATGATTTTTTCAAATTTTTAAAAAAGAGAACCAAAAATTTAACAGTTCACATTGGATTCAGAATGCTTGAGAAAGTCATAATCACTTAAAATCCTATAAGGACCTTATATAGAGAGTATATGTACAACACACACATGTATTAACATACATACACTCACCTAAGTGGTTTATTTTCTGCCTTCCCCATTTAAAACATAAATTCCTTGACAATAATGACTGTGTGTGTGTGTGTGTGTGTGTGTGTGTGTGTGTGTGTGTGTGTAATTTATTGTCTTATTCGGGTTCCTACATTAATTTGCATTAATTTAATAAATGCTCTAGCTCTACCATACAACCCTTTTCCTTCTCTTTTTGTCAGCACCATCGCCGTGAGAACAGCAAAAAAAGTGTGCCTGTATTTTGAGGGTTCTCATAGTCATTAAAATTGAAAATGACAAGGTAAGAAATGTCAAGATAAGAAAATGACAAAATTTGCTTGTGTTGAAGACCACCTCCTATACACAGAATCCAAAAAAATGACCTACACCTCGTGGAACTCAGTAAATATTAGTTGCATTGAGTTAACTTCAATTCAAGACCCCATTCTACAGTTTGTAAGTCAAAAGTTGCTCTTAGTAACACGCTCAGTAATACGTGCTGTGTTTTGAAAATAGAAAATATCCCTTTTCCTCAAATCCGTAGTCATTTTAAGCGCAATGACTCCTGTTTATTTATAATGATTCTCATATGCAGATGTATACAACTGAAGGAAGGATAGTATGTGTTTCCAGAAATATTTGCTTTATCATGAGATATGACTGAAGCACCTATTTGTTTCTTCCTTTGAGAATTATGTTTTTATTATCATTTACCCTAGTGCTCATTTTTATCCTTTTCAACAGAAATTTAGCAGGGAGACTGTATGGTTGAAAAACTACTCATGTAAGTTCCTCCGGAGGCTTAAATCATCAACACACTGCCTTGGAACCACTCTGGTCTTTTCTAATTTAAATATCTCTGTCTACAACAAATGCGAAAAGTACAAAATGTTTCCGTACTCCTTCTGCATCAAAATTGCCTCCTACAGGAACTAGAAAATGCGTGTCAATATGAATTACCGTCTACAACAGCTACTCTCCCGGCCGATCTGGGGTCTTGCACACAAAGGGCGAGAGAGGGGCGTGGGGAGGCTGGAAAGCATCGCTGCCCCCCCGCTGGCCCGGCGACGTCCGCTCAGCAGCCTGCTGAGGAGTGGGGACGAAGAGCAGCCTAAACTTAGGGCTCGGGATATTTCGATGCCACCCAAATTGCCGTCCTACCCCAACCAGGCAGGGAGAAGAGCGGAGTGCGCGCGCGAGCTGAGTGAGTGCTTACGTCGCAGCGAGATCTGTGCTGGGATAATTAGAGAGGAGTTGGGCTGAGCCGAGTCCTCTTTTAGCAGCAGCAGCCTGAGCCGCCGCCGCAGCCCGGAGGGGCGCACCCGACTCGGACAGCTCGGGAGAGCCCCAGGAGAGGCCAGCGCCGCGCAGCAGCCGCCCGGCTGCGCCCACCGCCCCGGCTGCTCCCGGAGGGCGCACAAAGGCGGTGACCGCCCGAGTGGCCTTCTCCATCCAGGCGTTCGGGTCCTCCTCCCCACCTTCTCTCCCGAAGGCGAAAATGGCAGGGCCAGGCGAGGACCTGGGACAGCGGTGGCCCTAGCCCTGCGATCCCCACCCCTCCTGCCGGGAGAGGCTGCGGGCTGCCCGCGGACGATGTGGCCGCGACTGCCCCCGAGCGCATCTTCGGCCCGGGTCCCCGCCGCCGCCCCTCTTCTCTGCTCCTTCCATCCTGCCCAGAGGAGTTGATGCCGCTGTCGCCGCCGCCGCCGCTGCTGAAGCCGCGGTTGATGGATGCCAGGGAGTGCCGCATTGCTTAGCGACCCCGCCTCCGGGTTTGCTGGTAGGAGCGGCTGCTCTTTCTTCTTTCTTGCTTTGGGGTTTTATAGAAAAGATAAGGACATTTTTATTTCATTCTCCCAACGCTCTCCCCTTCTCTTGGTTTTTGAAATGTGCATTCCCAGAAAGATCCCCGGTCTCCTCCTTTCCTCCCCCCTCCCCCCCTTTTCTCCCACCCCGCGGCAAGTCCCTGGAAATGAAGGGTTAGAGGAAGGCAGAAGTTGGGGGTGGGGTTGAGGGAGCCCACGCTGGTACCAACGCCACCAGAACCCCTGCTGGTGCCTTATGAGATCACGGTGTATCTCAAAGGGGAGGTGGGAAGGTACGCTATCTGCAGAGTCTCCACCTAATTGGATCACAATAATCTTAAATAAATCACACAAATATGTCTTTTAAAAATATCGTCTTTGAATAAGTAGAGGGAGAAATAATCTCCTTTCTCCCCGTCTTTCTCTCTGTCTCTTTTTCTTTCTGGCAAAGATGATCTCTCTCCGCCCCGGAGCTCAGCGCTGAAGAGCTACCTTATTATTAATCAGAATTTCCATCGCCACCCCTGGCAGGCGTATCCTTCAGCAGGGACCGCAGGAACATTCACAGTGCAGGGGCTGAGATGTGCGTGGGGGTTGTTTTTGTTACATCTTGGAAGAGAAGAGAAGAGGACAGTACCAAGATCAGAACCACCCGTGCTAGGTGGGATTAGGGGTGATTTGTTAGGAGAGAGAAAGGACAAGAGGAGGAGTGCAGAGCCCTTCAGGGATTTACATCTCTTTAAAGGAAAGGGAAGAGGGAACCAAAGTGGGGTGTTGTATTTTAGGGGGCGGAGGAAGAAGTTTACACCACTCCGTCCCCCACCCCCACCCCAGTAAAGCTGGGGGAAAGTAGGAGCAACAGGGCACTTGATTGGACACCAAGATTATTAATTTCCTGTAGGGGAGAGGAAGCAGGCAGCGGGAGGTCTGGGGGCTGGAGTCTGGTGGTGGAAAGGGCCAGGTTTGCTTTGGGACAGTCAACAAGGGCTTCTGAGGGAAATCTCCGGGATAGGCAGAACAATGACTCATTTGCAAGCTGGTCTCTCCCCTGAGACCCTGGAGAAAGCTCGCCTGGAGCTCAATGAAAACCCAGACACGCTGCACCAGGACATCCAGGAGGTGAGGGATATGGTCATCACCAGGCCGGACATTGGCTTTCTGCGCACGGATGATGCCTTCATCTTACGCTTCTTGCGGGCTAGGAAGTTTCATCACTTTGAGGCCTTCCGCCTCCTGGCGCAGTACTTTGAGTATCGGCAGCAGAACCTGGACATGTTCAAAAGCTTTAAGGCCACCGACCCTGGCATCAAGCAGGCACTGAAGGATGGCTTCCCGGGGGGCCTGGCCAATCTGGACCACTATGGCAGGAAGATTCTAGTCCTTTTTGCTGCCAATTGGGATCAGAGCAGGTAAATCCTAAATCCAAACTTGTGTTCTCCTTTTACTCTCCCATTTTCCAGAATTTACCCCGAGTAGTGTCATGGTTTTGTAGATTTGATATTTTTGTTTATTAGGCTTGGAGTAAAGAGAAACAAACCAGGAGATGAGTTTTTGGTGGGTACCCTGGGAAGGGAGGAGGGCTTGTATTTTTGCTTTTAAAACTTACTTCATTAACACCCAGTTTCTACTGCAGCTTTAAGGTGCTACCTTAACCATATTATTGCAACTAGATCTAAATCACTTAACTTGTAAATAAAGCTTCTTTATATGTTTCACCTTCCGAATAAGTTTATTAGGCTGGATAAACCAGTATGAAAATGAGGACAACTTTTCCTCCTTCTTCCTAAAAAAATTATTAAACTAGACCCATCATCATGGTCATGATCATCATCATCATCATCCTCTCTTTGGTACTGACGTTTTATCTTTAAAGCATAGCCTGGTGTTCGACCAAAAGCAAGTAGTTTTGTTGCTTGGGAACTTCTCTGCTTGGTGATGTGTAGAAGAAGGAATAATATGATGTGTGTCCCTTCAATGAAAGGAAGAGTTTCATCCTCTGTCGCTGAGCATGCCTGCTGAAACTGAAAATGTACACTGACTGGTGTATGTGTTCTACACCTGCCACCAATCTAAAGAATCTGTTTCTTGTCTCATGTGATTTTTCATCTTTTGGAAGGAAGTGGAAAATATTCAGATGTGTCAGTTGGTGGACTTTTTGAGCTCCTGTGCTATTTAATAGAGGAGAAATAATATTCTTTTTATCAACATTATTATAGAAAAATGTAGACAATGGCACTTCTCTATCCTCAATCAGAACTGTTTTCTCAGACTGAAAGATATAAGAAATTATACAAGGCTCTTGTGTAAGGTAGTTTCAATTAAGTTCAAAGTTAAATATATTTCATGGGACTTAAAAATGCTACCAGAGCTATGAATCATAAGAAGCTGCTTGTTAAGACATTGGTATATTTTTAGTTCTGTGAATGGTGACTTTTGATGCATCTGGTTAGTTTAAATAATCTCTGGAGCCATTGTACAAGACATTTACAGTTACTGAGAAGGCTTGTAGATCATAGAGATTTCCAGATAGGCTTCTGAGTCTTGGTATTGTAGAATATAAATTAATATTTTTAATTAGTTTTTCTCTCATTTTATTGTGATTTTTTTCTTTGTAATTCTAGGTTGAGAATCACTCTGATTTTTTAGGCAATAGAAAGACAAACTACTACCTGAAAATTCATAATGCTCAGAAACTCATACAGAGTTAGTCATTCAGAGGGAATGGAGTTTTGTTACTTACTTTGGCCAGTTATAGAGATGTTATTCGACTTTTTATCAGGTAGCTTAAAATTTTAAAAAATTACAACATTTTATCCATTGACCACAATTTTTGTTTAAAAATGTTTTTTTCATCATAAAAGTACATTGTAGGATCATGCAAATCAATGACTGTGTATAACAAAGCTGAAACATTTTATTCAAGGAAAAAACTAATATTCTGTATGTCAGATTGGAACTTTGTTAATTTAGCTATAGTGAAATGGAAATTGGAAATTTTACATTTATATAAATCTTGAAGTCTGTTAGAGATACCATTATGGAGGCAGATTGCAATCAGATATATATATATATATATATATATATATATATATATCAGACATACATATATATCAGACCTATTTTCATTAATTTCTATAAGTACACTAATATTCATAATGATTTGTAAACCTAATTAAGATGAAAGTCACTTATAATTTTCATATATATGAGAAGGCGATAATTCTGAATTTATTAAAGACACTTTGTTTAAGTTGTCCATCTCATGTTTCCATATAAAGGGAAGATAACTAGTAATCAAATTCTCTTTCTCTGGAAATCTACAATGGAAAGGAAGTTAATAATTGGTATATAGAATTATATTTTATTAAACTTACACATAATCTTAAATACTAAAATGTTGTATATTAGAACAAAATGAAAAGCTCTGTTCTGTAGAAATATCCTGTCAAGATGTCTAGAATTGTAATTATGAATTCTATTTCTATGGTTGGAAATAAACAGATATAATCAAGAAGTTATAGCATATCAAGGTGAAAATATATACAAGTGATTTAGAGCTTAGTCGAAATTTCAGTCGAGTTTCTTCCTATATTAAAAAAAATAATAATTCCCTCTTCTTCCTCACCTTCCCTTTATCCCAAATCTACATAACCCAATGACAGGGACTAGTGGACAAACAGATCTGTCATCTTGGCACCCTCTATAAACCTTTATCACTGGAGCATGTGCATAAAAGCTTCCCTGGCTCCTGCACTGAAACTCAAAGGACAGCTGCCTTTCTGTCAATGCCAGGATGTTACCAACCCTTCTCAGCCTGAATTCCTTTCCTCTACCCTGAAGGCTCCTTGACTCCTACAGAAGTCTGCCTCTTTCCCTAGATGTTTAAGTTACTATTATTGCTCTGTTAGGTGGATGATGCCATGTGCTAGTTTCTCTTGTCCTTCATCCCTCCCTTGTTCTGTGAGTGAGATATTCTCCCCTTTCAAGACTTGATCCCGCCAATCCAAAGCTACTTGGATTTCTCCAGAAGACTTCATGTCTGAAAATAATCCTAACAACATTCTTTGAGTTGTTAAGTGAATCACCTGGCTTTCAACAACTTTCTTAAAAAGTAGCCTGTTTTAAAGAAACAGTATGTGAGAAGTGTAGATAATTACATAGGTAAATTCTAGAAATGAGGCAGAAGAAAATGCCTTCATTTATTTGGAAAACAGGTTATTTATAACTTTCCAACTACAAAAGGAAAACAAGATTTTATGAATTTTTAAAAAATTTATAAAGACCCCCAACAGAATTGATCTAAGAAAAAGACTACATCATGTTATCATATTTATTACAGCACTTGAACTAGAGTAGATGCTCAATAAATATTAGAGTTGACTTGAATTATGCATTTGTATAAAAAGAATTCTTAGTAGAGATTTATTTGATATATGCTTTCTCCTCTATCTAATTTGTAGGACAATTTTCTGTGCTCCTCAGGACACTGAAAACAGTAAAAGCGTGTGAGACAGTGACTATAAATAAAATAGTGTCTGTTTCTGCTGCAATATAGTGTAGGTTAGTTTTAAGTTATTGTAAAGAATTGGATGATTTCCGAAGTCTTTTCGAGAGACATGGCATCATTAAGAAGACTAACATAAAGTCGTAATATTTACAATGTACCCTCCTTCTAACAAATCTTAAAAAAAAAATGGAAATACTCAAATGTCAAAATGACTTGCAGTGTGGTCTGTGGTTCTTTCAAAAAAAGAATAGGGCAGGCCCAGATGACCTGTTACATTTATTGAGCTGTACCTTGGAAAGGATTCATATAATTTTATCTCCTTTTAGATTGCCTTACAGAATTTCTGACAACAAATGTAAAAGCCATGAAATTAAGAACGATTTGACTGTTACACTGCATCACAAAGATGCCTTTATCCTCCATGCACTGCATACTGTTTTCCTTCCTAAATGATAGTGACCT
The DNA here is from genome assembly GCF_002776525.5 of Piliocolobus tephrosceles. Lineage (NCBI taxonomy): Eukaryota > Metazoa > Chordata > Mammalia > Primates > Cercopithecidae > Piliocolobus > Piliocolobus tephrosceles. The sequence goes on from NC_045438.1 coordinate 21,873,162, forward strand.
GCTTAGGACTCAGCAAATACCTTCAAGTGGTTTGCATGATCTTTTCAACAGAGTGTGAGGATAATGTGTCATAAAGCTAGTAGAGGTAACACGGCTGGAGAAAAGGAAACTTGGAAAGAAAGTACATGGCATTCTAGGTACTAGAGCATGCAAGCAGGTATCTAAGAAATTGAAATCTGCTGTCACATAATTATTGGAAATATTCATGAGTGAAATTGTGTCACCTGAAACATAATGATGATAGGAAGTATGAGAGTTCACCTGTAAGCTGTCAGCCTGCAAGTCATATTTCATTTCTCTAGGTCTCATTAGAAGTATGTAGTTCACTATGCTTTAGTAGAGCAAACAACCATTTATCTGGAATATGGTCAATAGTCGTTAGAAACAGTACTTCTCTGAACTTTAGTGTAGCAAACCACCATTATCTGGAATCTAGTTAATGGCCATTCAAAAACAAGCACAGTTAGAACCGAAATGATTCTTAGCATGGTGGCAATCCAGAAAGCACTGGCCACCATGCGTGGTCTTTGGCTTATCATAGTGGACATTGATTACCACTTACAGTAGTGAAGCTCTGGAAGGGGCAGAAAATTGATTGCTCATACGTTGATATGATCCTTCAACTTTCCTGGAATTTGCCCCAAAAGCTTGTCAGTTTTCTCCTACTATGTGGCTTTTTCATACAAAAGCAAACGTTGTATGAATGGTTGCTATTTGTGGTTCAGTTTGAATTATGATCATATTTCCATTTACTAAAATAATATGGCCAATGTTCAGAATAGAAGATTATGGTGATGATAGCTTACAATTTTAAAACATAGTCACAGACTACACAGATTGCATTAATGCCAATCACAAAGCTTTACTTCTCTCTGGAATTGTACTAAAAATAAATAAAAATAAAATAAAATAAAATGAACAGGAATAGATTAGAACAGTCCAGGGCAATTATCCAGATAATTGTGGAGAAATATTTGTAGTCAGCAACAAAAAAAGCAAAAAAAAAAAAGAGGTTTAACTTTGCAGCTTAATTTTTCAAGAATTTTTTTCTCAGTTTATTAACATATTAAATAATTCCCAACTTTTTGCTTCAATACCTAGTTATACCTAGTGGCACAGTCAGGAGTTCTCTTAAAAATTCTGGAGGCATAGCTTTGCTGTCGTTTGGGTGGATACTGGTTAGGGCCAAACCACAAATGGCAGGTATGTATTCCATGGGACCTCTGTCCCAGTAGAGCTTCCATCTTGCTTCCTTTCAGGGAAACTCTTTTAACAAGTCCTCTACTGACTGCAACTTATTCCAAGGTATACTCTTGGTACATATCATGGCAAATAGGGGAGGGAAAAAGTTGTCCTGATAAATGTTGGAGGAATACTGTGATGAATCTCTGCAAAAATAGGACAATCTCCAAAAACTGGGGCAATTATGCAATAATTAGTAAAATAATCCCGAAATAACAGCAAAAGCTACAAGTGCCAACCTCCAGTAGGACGTTGACTAAGTCTGGCCTGAGCCAAGCTATTTTCATGTTTCAAAATCAACTTTAAACAAGGTCGAGAAGCAAAGGATTTGAGGTTACTACAGTGTCCTGAAAGGATGCCTCAAAAGAAATGTTTAAAGATATTTTAAAACATGAGCCAATAGTATATTAACAAGTTATCCTTAGTAAATTAATAAATTTCCTCCTTTCTGAGGGAAATATTAAATTCTCTTACTTCACTGAGGGCAGGTACATCTATTTCACTATTACAGTAAGTGGTTATTACACTATTATAGTATCATGAAGGAAAGGATACTCCTGTATGTGGAATCCTTATGGTATCAAATGACAAACTGAATGATTAATATTTTGCTCAAATGAATTAAAAAATACACTTTGGTTGAGCATTTGTTATATACGTAGCATTTTAGTAGGTACTGGGGGCAAATAAAGACACATACATTGTACTATTAAGCGATATGTGATAGTATCTCTCTGGGAAGAAAAAACATGTAAAGCTGAGTAACTCTCAGAGGTCATATGCAACTAATGAGGATATTGTTTACCAATGCTAGAAGTTGGGCACAGGTGGGCAGCTGTGGGCTACTTAGTGTTGTGTAGGAAAAACATTGCCTGCTTGGTTAACTGAATTCAACATTTATTGTTCCATTTTTATTCATTATTCATTTAAAAATAATTCTACTGTGTGTATTGTAGCAATTAAGTACTTCATTCATGATCATACAATTAGTAAGTGAATTAGTCACTTTGTGTGTGTGTGTGTGTGTGTGTGTGTGTGTGTGTGTGTGTGTGTAGACAGTTACCAACCTAAATCTAGGGAAAGGAAAATGTATTAAAAAATCAAGCTCTGATAATTAAAGATAATTCCATCTATGGTTTAGAAAATCTCGGTCAAATATAACAATACAGGCAATTAGTAACAGAATGTTAAGGTGGAAGAATAAACTTTCTGAAGTCGAAGACTTTACTAACTAGATGTTTGCTTAAAGTACTTTGCCCTGATAAAAAGAGTTGCCTTTCCAACGTGTTTGTGTGCTTCCAGCATGGTTCTGTTTTATTTTATTTTATTTTCTGGTGGCAATAGATGCAAAAGTTTTTCTTTACTCATCTTCTTCAAAGAAAGACATTTTGCCTGTAGATGTTTCATTTCCAGTGATTCTCTTGTTCTCAATCACCTACATTCCCACAGCAGTAATATTAAAGCAAGGCTCAGACATCTAATCATCTGTGCTCAGTAATACAAGCCAGACAGATGAAATTTCAAGAGTTCATATTTCCTCCAGGGATTGTGGATTTAGCCATTTCTTATTCTGAGTCCTAAGGATGTCTTATTGCTTTTCCTCCACCAAAGTTCCCTATTGTGGTGAGGCTGGACAGTGCCAGGATATTGACTTCCTGATCTCCTATTTTCTGATATACATATTATGCTACCGTGAAAAAGCAGACCAGGCCAGGCACGGTGGCTCATGCCTGTAATCCCAACACTTTGGGAGGCCAAGGCAGGTGGATCACCTGAGGTCAGGAGTTGGAGACCAGCCTGGCCAACATGGTGAAACCCCGTCTCTACTAAAAATACAAAAATTAGCTGGGCCTTGTGGCAGGTGCCTGTAAACCCAGCTACTAGGGAGGCTGAAGCAGGAGAATCGCTTGAACCCAGGAGGTGGAGGTTTCAGTGAGCTGAGATCATGCCATAGCACTCCAGTTTGGGCGACAAGAACAAAACTGCATATCCAAAGGAAAAAAGAAAAAGAAAAAGCAGACCAATCATTTATTCATCAAACTCTGTTCTGAGTAGGAGGCACCATGAAGAGGGAAGAGCACTGGTCTATGTGTTATTAGAAAACTTGGCTTCTCCGTTTTGTCATATTCAACCCCCAACAATCTGGTACACACCGATGCTTTATCTTCACTTAAATCTAGGGGAACGCTCCCCTTCCTTTTCACCTCACCTGAGTTCTACCCTTCTCTGGACCCACGACCAGCTTGCCCTGCTCCGTTTTTCCTAAGGTGATTTTAAGCAAACTGTTTAATTTCTCTGAGACCCTCTGTCCTCATCTGTGAAATAATAGGAACAAATTCAGCTCAGAGATTTTGCAATTGTTTTGAGATTAAGATAATGCATTTGAAATTGCTTTGGAAATCTTAAACTATTACCCAGATAGACATATTATTATTATTACCACTCAGTAATATAAAACACCTAGAAGGCTTCATCAGCTTTACCATTAACAGTACCCTGAGGCATTAATAAAGATAATTCTTCTCCTTTTTTCTCTCCCCCTAGCACCTTCTACTATGAAGTGCTTCAGACTTAGAAAATGTGGCTTAATGAAAACTGAGGGGTGGGGGCAGCCTTAATGAAGAATTTAATAATGGCTGATTGATTTAGTGACAAAGAGAAATTGCTGGTATTGTACTGCTCAATGCGATGCCAAGATACTAGTTTTTTCTTGTCATGCTGAAAAGGATGAAAAGTAGAGGGACATGACCTATTTGTCATTAAGTTGATCTTTGCACTGATTGAAAACTGTGGTAGAGGAGGAGATGCTGTGAACCCCAGCAACGAAGCATGGGTCAGGTAGTCACCAAAAAAATTGCATGGCCAGAGGCAGGAGAGGAAGCTTCTCTGATCTAAAAAATTGAGGGGGCTCTTGGTTGCAGGCAGGGTGCCGCCCCTCCACAGTGTGGCAGTACAAGGCTCTTGTCCTCTTTCTGGTCCGGGAGCATGTTTTGTATTGAGCTGACAGGGAAGCCTTAAGTGAATGTTATGTTTAAATGATACCATTATGGCACTTTGATGACTGTTGTAGGTAAAATAAAGCAGCATGGTCTATGCCCTTGGGAAATAGCTTGATTTTTAACACATATTTTTGTGCACCCGCAGTGTGCAGCGCACAGTATTTGGTGCTGAAGATAGAAAGTAGTATCAAACAGTGAAAGAGTTTTTAAGCTAAGCTTGTATGTCTGGGGCCATAGAACAAACACTGAAGCACCAGAATTTCAGAATACCAGAGAGAGGGCGCTGAGGTCTCCAGCAGGTAGACAATTTTGAAGAGCAGGGCAAGCTGGTCGTGGGTCCAGAGAAGGGTAGAACTCAGGTGAGGTGAAAAGGAAGGGGAGCGTTCCCCTAGATTTAAGTGAAGATAAAGCATCGGTGTGTACCAGATTGTTGGGGGTTGAATATGACAAGACCTTGATGGTTGGGGTGAGCCTATGCACGGGTGTACAAAACGAGAAGTATGGTTATTAAGGGAATGGTGCAGTTTTGAAAGCACCATGGGGGAACGGTGTTGTGTGCAGGACATTTTTTCAGGCCAATTAATGTTTTAGGACAATTTATCGCACAACAGAGGGTGGGCAAGATTTCTGGAAGAGAAAGATGAGAGAGAAAAAGAAACACAGGTGTTATTATATTAGGAAATAAAGCTAGGACTCTAGTAGAAAGAGTTAGATGCCAAAGACGTATACATATATAAAAGACAAAAAAAAAAAAAAAAACTTGGTGAATAAATGTAGGACTTGGTGAATAAATGTAGAGGGAGAAGGAAAGGGAATATTTGAGAATGATTCTTCGTAAACTGATTAATGTAGGCAATCCCAGAGGAAAATGGGAGGCGCTAAATTGAGTTACACTAATATATTTCAGGTAGCAAGGAGTCACTAAGGTGCTAATGTTCAGATGGCAACTAGAAAGATGCGGATGTTGCACAGGACTGACACTAGCTCTGTGGATATCGAGCCGTCACCAATGTATTGACCAAGGGGATGACTGCATGATTCGGTAACTCCAGGAGATACTATATGATGACAGCAGGGGAATAAAGTCTTATTTCTACATTTGGATAATTGCAGCAGGGAACCAAACATGAAAGATAATACAGTGACCAGAAAAGTGCAAGGAGAGAATGTTCAATGCAGCATCACAGAACCAAATAGAAGAGTTTCAACAGCAATGATTGCAGCAAATATTTATGGTTTCTATTCTATGTCAAGTACTGTTAAAAACTTTACATATATTATTTTGTTTCATTTTGTCCTCACAACAGTTCTATGAAGTTAAGATTAAGTGACTAAAAAGTACAAAAAGCAAGTATAGAGTATGTGATTGTTGAAAGAGCAAAAGTAATACAAATGTAGAAGTCATAGAAATTAACATTTATTGTTTGCTATGTACTACCCATTGGGCTAAGTATTTTACATTCTGTCCTATGATGTAACTATTATTATCACCATTTTTAAAAGAGAAAATGGAGGCTTAGCAAAGTTCAGTAACTTCAAGGTGTATGAGAACAAGCTAAGATTAGACAAATAATCAGGGATTCGCATTTTATTTTGTATTTGTTAATAGCTGTGAGTTTTACATTATAAAAGGCTTTTAAGTTACATAAATATGCCCCAAATAATTAATTCATGAGTATATATCCTACTCTGCAAGGAAGACTGATTTCATAACTGAAAAATTTCAAGAAGGATTAGATGTTTTCCTTCTGATTGCACAGGTAGTACATAGTTGCTATGGATATTAAAGTCTTCTCCATATGTTGTCTATGTGTTCTAGCAGCTTTGATTCTTTCCAAGAGCAGTGTTCTACATAGTCCAGTGTCAGTTGTAAAATTTCTTATTGGTGTCATGATTTCTTCTTACTACATGCTACGCAGCATTCTTTTCACAAATTCAGATTTTACTTAATGCTATTTTGAGAAGCACAATCAGGAGTCAGGAGCTGCAATAATGTGGTAGTTTTGATTTATAGCTTTCTTTCAGCATATACAAGAGAAGAATAGCTATGGTGGAACTCACACAATTTCAATGTAAACCCCAAACATGAACAAGTAGAGTATTTCATTGTGGCGACCTCTAATTTGTAAATTATAACAGTTAAAATAATTTTAAAAAGGAGAATATGGCAGGAGTCCTGAAGAGATAAAATTCGTAGATGCTACATTTCTTTGGAAGATATTTTACAGATTCTGGCAAGATCTTGTGTAGTCCTGTTCTGCTGAGGAATAGCCTGCTGAGCTGCTAATGGTAATAATGTGAGATGTTTGACAATAGGGGACTGGAATTAAGTCAAGAGTGGTTTTGACCTGCCCGCTGAATGAAGTTAGCTAATATATTTTTATGTTTCTTTTTCTAAACTTCTAAATTAATATGATTTTTATAAAAATCATTTGATTCTCTTCTTGGAGCCAGATATTGAATTCAAAAAACGTGGTTAGACTTAGTCTTGAAAATTTTGCAAACCTACTTTTCTTCATTGCTGATTTTGGGATTTGCCTTATATTATTTCCTTTGGAATAATGATATGTGTGTCAACATTTATCTTGATTTTGAAACAGTTTAGGAGAACCATACTTCAAGTGTGTTATTTAAAACACATTGCCTCTTGTTTTCAGTCTTTATTGGTACCTTGATTAATTTTTATTACATACGATGTATCATCCTTCCAAAGCTGATTTCAAATCTACGATTTATTTAATGGCATTTTGGTATTAATGCTATTTAATTTCTTATGAATAACATAAGAATGGTCAATCTCATAATGAAGGAAGGAAACCTTTGAAGTCAGACTTTTCGAATCCTTAATTTTCTTTACCATGATATTATTATGAATTTCAGAAACTAAAACTTTTTTTTTTTTTTGGTGGGGGTCTGAATTTCAATTTCAACCAGAAATATGGTCTTCCTGCTCCAGCTTTCCAGTGCCTATGTTTATAGGCTTCAGGTCCTGACAGTGTGTCAGGTCATTATGTTTAAAGTGGAGGTAGGTCAGCCATAAAGTGACTTTCAAAGGTGTTCAGCCGCACATGCTTCAGAGATTTAATAACAAATACATAGTAGAGCTCTATAAAAAGTTTTATTATTTTATATATTCAGATAGTTTTTTGGATGCTGCATCCCTAAGCCTTTTGACTTTTCCCTTTTATGATAGTAATAGGCTATCCTAAAGATTATTATTTCTGATTTACACTCTGCCTAGTACACTATATCTATGCTTATCATTCTAACAAAAAGTATGCTATGTGTGTATTCCAACCAACATTTACTGAACACCTGTTTATACCTAGAATTGTGCAAAATTGTACAAATGTTTTCACTTGAGTCATATCTTTGATGACTCTCTGGTGCTGCTCCCAACCCTCTCCAAACCACGGCCAATGAGATAATGAGAATAGCGTGAGATAGGGACAGTTAAGTGATCCTCAGAATTATAAATCAGCGACATATCCAGGACCATATGGTTAATGAGGCACTGGGCAGAGATTACATCTTGAAGTCTTCTGACACCATGCCCTGTGCTTGATTAATGCTAGGATTCTAAACAAGATTCTGTTCCAAACTGCTGATTTTACAGGTGAAGAAATGAGGTCCTGAAATGGTGAGAAATTGCCTGAAGTTCCAATGTTATTCCTTCCTTTCTGAACTACTATGCTTTCTCCTAGCACATCCAAGTGTTTTTAGAAGTAAAAATAGACCTACTCCCTCATATATCTTCACTGTATCATACTGCCTTCCTAACTAACTCATCATTTCCAATAAATGGGAATGATTTTGACTCCTAATCCACTCCCCTCCCCATCCTGCCTCTTCCCTGAGGTCCATATCTCTTTCTCTAGCTATTCCCAAAATCTCCCCTGAATGTCTTAGGAGAAAATAAACTTAAAATGCAAGGTGTTTAAAAATTGAAATTGTTAACATCTTTCATAAATTTTCTGACACCTCTTAAAGTGCTGGGATTTCTAGAGATTTCCTTTTTAGAATAATTATGTATCTCTCAACTCTGACTGCATTACCTCCTTCACTTCCTTGAACTTAGGGTCCATATGCTTTTAATTCCACAATTTTCAGTTTTGAGCTCTCCCCTGAGTTCAGGATCCATTTTTTTCAGAAGCTTGCTTGATATACCTCTCTGAGTATACTACATGTTTCTCAAATACAATAAGTTCTGTTCAAAGTATCCTATTTTTTCATTATTGATATTGATTAAAAATTTTACTATGTATTCAGGCTCTGAAGTTAATTTATGTGTCATTTTTTATACTTCCCTAATTTCAGTCCTTACATTGTCACAGTATAGCAAGATCATCTAAAATGCCACTCAAATTTGGCTTCTTATTTTTGTGTTGGAGTGTCTTAATCTCCAACCAGTGTCTTTCTACTCTAGTCAAGTCCCTTTTACAGTAACATAAAGAGCATTTATTAGGTTACTGGAACGTTCCAGGAACTGTGCTAAGGTGAAAAGCAGAAAACAAAACAAAAAAACATCCAACCCTTGAGTTAGTTTGGCTTGTATTATTGTAGGTAAATTTCCATGATTTTTCCCACTTTTATTTATATTTATTTCCTTCTCTTTCTATCCCTCCCACCTTTTCTTTTCTTTATGATACAAACTCAATACAAGTCATTTGAATTGAGTAACTTTTATTCATAGCTGTCATGTACAGTGTTTTCATTTATTGATGAGACTCACTAAAATCTCATTCTCAGTTTTTTCAAATATGAAGAAATTAAATGTCAGTATTACTGAGGGCATTTCTGAACCACTTAAAAAATGCAATGCCTAATTTTGGGTTAGTTGAATGAGATTTTAGAAAATCATAAGAAGGCCTGGAGGTAAACTAAATGATGATAAAATATGAGAAAGCGTTGCCATTTGTTTGGGCAGAATACATGTTACATTCGATTATGTTCTTTGAGTACATATAAATTAAACCTCTTCCTAAAATAGTTTTTTAAACAAAATTATTTCCTTAAGATTCTGAAAGTATTTTAAAGTGAATTTTTAGTGTGCTAGAAAATATTTTATAGTTTTTTACAAAAATGGTTGTCAGACCTAATTTAGTACTTTTCTGTTGCCGATAGGTACACACTGGTGGACATTTTGCGCGCCATCTTACTTTCTTTAGAAGCCATGATTGAAGATCCTGAGCTTCAAGTGAATGGGTTTGTTTTGATCATAGACTGGAGTAACTTCACTTTCAAGCAAGCCTCTAAACTCACACCAAGTATGCTGCGATTAGCTATTGAAGGCCTGCAGGTAGGATATGCAAATTACCTACTTCCTTGGTCTCTTCCGTTTGACTTCTCTTGTCTAATGTGTTAGAATGACAAAATGTCTTACTTTCAGAAAAACAAAAACAAAAAAAATTGTAGTTGTTGAGCACAAACATTAAAATACTAACTGAAGAAAGGATTATAGAAGAAACGCTGAAGGAAGAGAGTTTGTGACACTAGTACAGTGCTCCCTGTCTAAACATAAATACAGGTAATGAGCTAAGATTTTTAATCTTGAAAATCAGAACAAGCAATATTTTTTAGATTGTAATGATTAGTTATTTAGGCTTGTTTTGTTTCTCTTTTATGTACATATTAATTAGCTAAATACTTGCTTCATTATTTCATTTAACCTGGTGAACTTGGGATATGATCAGCAGTATGTTCAACTGTTGGAAAGTCAATCAATATGTTTTTTGGTCTCTAAGATACAACGATATCTCTCTGAAATTTTCTTTAGACTTCATTGGGTCTTTTTGTGAGTGGCAGGGGCTGTCACATGGAATTTATATAGTAATAGTGCTTCTTCCAGTGAATAATGTTTAACTGCTTGGGAATTAGAAGATGGGAAATATATTATTATTTATTGGTCTGTCATAAACCTGCTATTGTCAAGTTGCTTATAACTTCCAGGGTGTCCTTCTATTCTCTCTCTTTGCTTTATGCTACTTTGTGTGCAATACTTATGGAATTGGTTTCAAACTTCTAAAAATATTTGTGAGTTAGTCCTTGAGTGATGTCATTCATTAGACCGGGGCATCAATGTTGAGTAAGCCCAAGTCATCTAGATTTTTACTCATTAATAATTTCTGACTGCATGTATACACACCTAAATTGATGACTGCTGACCTCTTAAAAGTGGGCAACTTTTCCAGGTGCTGGAAATCTTTGATTTCTGCCTCTGGACTTATTAAGACACACTGATGTTTCTTCTCCACATAGGTTTTTCCTGATGGAGGCTTCCTGACTTGCTCTTGGTGAGATAGCCTTGCTCTGTCTTATCTTAAACAATGCTTTTTAGAAACCTCCACAGCGACAGTTAATACAAGATGGTAGACAGCATAAGATAATGAATGTTTGGAAATGTGTATATCATATAGAATCAGTCCTAGCTCTGCCCTATTTCCAGCATGTATACGGTGTTCTTCAGTTGTGAACAAGAATGGTTACCACCCACTGTGTTACCTAACACGGAATGGTAATCTAGCCTTTTACAATTGTTGTCCCTATTTAACCTGTGTCTTCTCTTTGCTCTGGAGCTAGGCTAGGCCTTCAGCTCATGAAGGACTAGAGAACTCATATTTTTTCCCAAGAAATTTAATAAAAACCTCTTCAAGAATAGACTCAGTATCTTGCTACTTTCCAACCTAGTTTATGGCGTTTTTAAATAATACTGTGATAAGTCATTGCAGGAGAGCAAACTAACAACTTGGAGATGTTTGGGAGCTTCCTTGTTAGCTGTAACTACTATCAGAAGTTCTTTAAGTGCTACATGTGAACACCACAGGAGCTCCACTCAGAGGAAACCTCTGTGCTTATTGTCTAGTGAAGGAAATAATCCCCATACCTATATGGACCTGTTCTGGCTGCACATTTGGAGCTGCCTTCTCTCTGTTCCCCACAAATATCTCAGCCCCTTTCTCGTTTTTCCCAGAACACAAGACAGAGTAAGCAGGGCTGATTCCTCCTGATTCGCAATTAAGAAGCCACTTAAGAGAAGGAAGCTCTTCCTGGGAATAGATTTGATGTGTTACTAACCTTTAAACTCGTTTTTATTTTCAGTTCAAATTGACTTTTAAATGCTATATAGTTATCTCTATACCTACGTCTGTGTCTGTATCTGTGTCTGTGTCTACTATATGTGTATCTAAAAACAATGGAATTCTGAATAAGAATATAGGATTCTTATTCTATATTTAAATAGAATATTTAAATATATTTAATATATTTAAATATTCTAAACATTAGAATTCTATATTCTAATGTTTTGTTGTGACACGCATGATCTCATATTTACTCTTCTATTGAAGTAATACTTTCTGACTTTTTAAATCAAGTCACTGTTTTACTTTGCATTTGCTATGTGAGAAATATTGTGTACCACTATATATTTCATTCAGAATATGAATAAACATTTTTTTCAATATCATCATAAGATCACAAAATGTTTGAAGTAAAGATACATACACGGTTTTAGGTTGCTAAACACAGCCACCACCATGCCAAGACCACCACCACAACAGTAATAAATCCCTTCCAGTTAGTCAGGAAAATGAAGAAATGAGAAGATTTTAAATAAGTCAATTAGAACTTATGCCATAATTCTACTATCATGTCACCTTTATTTAGACAAACTTAAAAAAAATTATAGGGAATTGAACCAAAAATAAGAAAGGCTACCAGTCTAGCAGAATGGGATGTAACTCTGTTTTGAAGATTCCTTTTCTCTCTTCCTCTAGAATTGGCTGTAACCTATCAATCCACATCATAAGGCTACTTTTTTTTCTTAAGCAAAAGAGCATTTAAAGTGACCTGGCTAGAGATAGCACCCTATACCTTGTATAAAGATACATGAACCATTGTTATATATATTCATACATGAATATAGTATAAGATCAATTAAGGGACAATGTGGAAAGGTAGAAATAAAAAAGGTTCTAGAGTCAGACAGAACAGGATTTGGATGAGAACCCTGCCATGCATCAAATACCTGGGCACTTCTTTGAATCTCAGTCTACTCATTTATACCAATTTTCGAGTGTTATTATATTAGAAATGATACACCTTGTACCTAGCAAGTAATATCAATGATTAAAGTAATTGATGTGGATCAGCTCATTTTTCGGGTGGCATATTTTTCTGGATGTGCGCTGCCTTTCTCACAAGTCAGTGACTACATAAACTGTGATGAATTAAAGTTGACTGACTTTGGAAATCTGAATAATACCATAGTATTGTTTGGTGCTCAGATTTTAGATACACAGACTGCATTCTTTTCTACAATTTTTCTGTGGTTAAATAGCATCTAGATATATTTATGTTGGGTGGCAAATAAAATACATTTTTCATTTTAGAAGCAAAGAATGGGATTGTTTCACCTGGTGAAATTTAATCTTTGTTTCTCTTGGAAGAAGCTCTAGGCATAGCTGGAAAGGTGGGGATTGTGGAGATATCCTTGGCTTTGAAAGTTGAGCGAAAGTTTGCTAAGTGGACAAAAACAGGAAGGACATACTGATCAGAGCAACATTGGGGAAGTACTCTGAACAAACATGCAGCTATAGGGGGCTGAAAACACAGGATGGATCTGTATTGACATGGCTAGAATGGGAAATGAATTGAGGAGAATAACCAGAGATGAGGCTGGAAAGGCAGGCTGAACCCTGACTGTATGGCATAAAAGACTGCATACTATATGGTGTGTCTTGTGCTCTCCAAATATAGGGAGCTTTGGGACAGGAAAGCGTCCTAATCACTTCTCTGATTTGGAAACATCCTTTGGATAAATGAATGAATTGACTTAGATCAAAGGAAAGAGAAGTTAGATCTGGAGAATCCTATCCCACCTTTGAAATAATTATAATGGTATCATTTTTTGGATAGGAAATGAAACTTTAAGGAGTTTAAGATGCTCAATCAAATTTTCTCAACTGACCTCACGGCTTGAGTCCTGGTTGTCTGACTCCAAAGGCCAATGTCTTTCGTGAATCTTCTATTGTTTCCAGGTCTGTCTCTAAGAAATAGTAGGTAGGCTCAGATTAGAGTAACTTCTCCCACCAATACTCAAATTCTCATATATTAATATAGGTGAAATTTATTTATTGGAATAGACAGTGCAATTCTAACTAAAGACATCACAAATGGCTGGCCTGTGGCTTTGGACTTTTTTGACACCGTGTGGCAGAACCATGTTCGTTTCCCAGTGAGCCATCTCTTTAAGTTACTGTCACCCTCCCAGTTCTCCAGGATAAAGCATGAAAGCCAAGGGCAAGCCACTTTGCTGATCACCAAAGAAAACTTTTATTAATATAACAACAAAGTGATAAGCCATTCATAATATTGGTCCAAGGCAAGTTTATATGCTTTCTCTGTGCAAAAATCTTCAAATGTTTTCAAATATGAAAGACAGCAACCATTTTTACCAACAAAATGTATTTCCTTGATAGGTAAGGCACAACACCAGACTTTTTTTTTTTTTTTTTTTTTTTTTGTGGAAAGGAAATATTCAGGGTGGCAAACAGAAAACAAAAAAAAAAAAAAGGAAAAATTAAGAAAGTATTCAGCTTTATTTGATAGAAAAGAAAAAGAGAAAATTGTCTTGCTACTTACAAGAAGTTAATTGATTAGGGTACTCATAGAAACAGAAAATTTCTTCAAAAATCAACACAAGATTAAGTGAACGTGACTAGTCGAATAAGATATCTGCCTGGAAAGCCAACTAAAACACAAATTGTTTAGAAGTATCTACAAAAGCTTAGACTCTGAATTTAGAGTAAAATTACGTGCTTTTTTGGGGGGAGGGGGAGGGTTACTTTTTTTTTTTTTTAAATAAAGTATCCCTATAATTCTTTAGTAATGAGAAACTCAGACTCTTGTATAAATCCAGAATCTCCCAATTTTGTAGATGTTTTTTAGCTTGTCCTAACCCTACCCTGCTGCCCTTGAGACATATTTATCTGTTTTTCTCCCTTAGCTCTGCCCTGCTGGGTCTCTGTGCTTTTGCTTTCACAATTTGACAGAACTCCCCAAACTCCATCTGCCAATAAGTACATAATGTAGTCAAGGCATGGCTTGCTGGCAAGGGGTTTGGCTGTAACAAGGGATTGAATAGCTCTTTGAATTGCTACATAAGGCTCAGATCGTAGGGCCATCACAAAATGCCTAAAATAGTGCCAGATATTGTAAGAGCCCTTAATAAGTAGGACTTGTGACAGAATAAAGAATATGTAATCAATTCACTGGCCCTTTCACTTGACTCAAAAGCCCGGCGTTACCAGCAGCCACCAATCTGCTAGTTCTGAGAGCTGTGATCATTCATGTGGAAGGCAAAAAGTGCTGCTGCTACACATTCTGGCTCTAAGTATTTGGAAGCCCAGTCCTACCTAGGGAATCTTGCCAAAAACAGAGGACATGCTAATGACTTGGAACATCACTGTCCAAGGCTGCGGCGTGAGGAGCTCCCTTAGCTTCACTATAGCATTGGCTTATTCAGTCCTTCAAGTCCTACCTATTTGTAATTTCTAACAGTTTTGAAATTGCACGTGTGCATGTGTGTATGTGTGTGTATGTGTGTGTGTGTAAGATGGTTAAGGGAGAGGCAGAAAAGAACTTAGTGAGATATTGACTAAATTAGGAATTCATAATAAAACAAAAGGAGTCTATGTTTTACAACAGTGTTCTTTGCAGTGGTTGTTAAGCTGCCAATAGTTTTCAGGCTTAGAATGCTTTGGACAATAGCAGAAACCTCTTGTTTACAAGCTACATTTTAAGCTTAAGGCTGCATTTTGATGCATTGATGGGAGGGGGCTGAAGCAATGCCTATCTTTTTGAAAGTAAACACACAGACTCATGAACTGTATTCATTCAGGCAGCCTGGAGATGGGAACGTTTATTTCCACATTTTGTATGCACAGGCGTAACCACATTGAGAAACAGTGACAAGGGTAGTGTGTAAAAAAAGTGACATTTTGTTCATCAACGTGCATAACTGACTGAGCTAAGTGTGCTTCCTCTTAGTTGTTACTTAACCTAAAACAAAATGAGTGGAAACCCTAACAGTGCTTTATTTCATGGTTTGAGAATGTAGTTTGGCTGAGAGGTTTAGTTCTCACAGTAGGACGTTGTAAGTCTTTCTTAAAAGCTGACAATAGGTAAAAGCTATATATAATATTCCGTTCAGCAAGCAGGCTAAGGATTATGTAACCTTTGATAATGGAGTAGATTAATTCTGTACATATACCTATGTATGTATGTACATATAATTGAGGTGTTTTTCTTGTGTTAAAATTGCTGTTCATTTCTTTTGATTAGCAGCTAAATCTGTTAAAAGTGTCTAGTTGTAGGAAGCAGGTGTCAACCTTAACAAAAAGTAAAATAGAGAAATGAGTGCTGTAGGGTTATTTAACATTTACTGAATTAAAGATAATTATTAATAAAATTTAATACTTCTAAACCTTCAACCACTGACAATGTGACTTGTTATCATTTTGCTTCAAATGGTAGAATAATTGAAATAACATAAAGGAAAGAAGAAAAAACACTTTTTGGTCTGAGTCATTGAGCTAATGACAAATGGATAAAAAGTAATTATCTATAATGAAAAACTGAACAAAGCGTATGAACTACTCTGGATTTCATTTTATTGGCTATGTTTAGACATGTCCTGAACTAGAGAACAAAAAAGATGAGTGAATGCAGACCCTCTCTTATTCTTTCAGCAGCAATGTGAATGCATCTTGATGTGTTCTTCTTTCCCAGCATTTTTTTCTCTCTTCAGATCAAAACTCCAACAAGTGAACATCAATTTATCCTTTTAAAACACTAGTTTAGGACTCAATGGCATTCGTTTTTTCTGTAGATACTGATGAAATTGACATACTTATCTTTTAAATGTCTAGTCATTTCACTTTTATAAATTTTATCTCGTAAACACTCAATTAAAATCTTTCAAAATATCAATTTAAGGGGTTATTTTTGTTTTCTTGTATTTAAAAATTCTGGTATTATATTGCCAGAATTTTAGAAGTGAGTGATTCTTCTCTCTTATCCATGAATAGCACTCTTGTTCTATTCTCTTAAGATTGTTCTAGAAACTAAAATACTCTTTATTCTTTATATTGTGAATAGCTTTAAAAAAAAATGGGCCTGGTTTTCTTCTCATCTGCATTTGGAGAAGCCACAATAAACTCACAAGAGGAATACCTGCTTGCATTCATCCTGGGATACCATTTGATGCACAATTAATAACAGTGTGTTTCTATGGCCTGAAGTCAACTGCATTTTGAAAGTCTTTAATTTGAGTTTTAAAATGTGGACGAGTGTAAGGTCATTACTTAATTTAATGATAGCTTCTGTAACAAACAAACCAAAATGTGTTCGTTGACTCAACCATCTCTCACATGAAGTCTAAGTGATGTTGCTGCTCCTTTTGATTCAGTGGCCCGTATTCCTTCCACCTTCTTGCCCTGCCGTCTTCTCCATATGGTTTCCAAGGCCACCTTGCTCAATTTTATTCCTTTTCCCTGTAGGGTAAAAACATGGAGAATCGCATGTGATTAGATGCCTATGGGTCAGATCTGGATGTGTTGCACATCTTTGCCATTTGCATTCCATTGGCTAGAACTCACACAAGGGGACAGTCATTATGACAAGGGAGGCTGAGAAATTGAATATAACTTGGTCTTAGGAAGAGGAGGAATGGGTGGGCACCTTGTACTCTCTTTCACAATGCTGATTCTCTAAAATAATTTTTTTTTTATTATTAAAATAATTTTGATGATTCTTCAATTGGCACTGTTAGGAGTGTTTTGCTTATGTTCTGTGAAAGGAAGGGTTGATAATCAGACAGTGTTTTGAAGAACTTTAATTCCTACATTCAAGTACGAAGGAATAAATACATCATCCCTACAATTCATTCTATGTACTGACTCTTCTCTGTATCTGACTAGCTTTGCATAGGTTAAGGGGCAAGCAATTTCTATTTATTTGTGTCAGTATAGCGATGTCTCTATACCAAATGCAATACACCTGTGATTCAATCAATTCTACTCTCCACAAATTTCCCTGGCTCCTATGATGAGTATTTACAAGCATCCTAAATTAAAAAGAAAAAGAAAAGGTAAATTATTCCTGTAAATTCTTAAGACTATCTCCAGGACAGCTGTATTAGTCTGGGTTCTCCAAAGAAATAGAACAAATATATCAGGCGATTTATTATATAAGACGTTGGCTTATGCAGTTACAGAGGCTAAGAAGTCCCAGGATATGCATTCACCAAACTTGAGACCTGGCAGAGCTGACGGTATAGGTCCAGTTCAAGTCCAAAGGCCTGAGAACCAAAAGAGCCTATGGTATAAGTTATAGTCCAAGTTCAAATTCAAAGGCAGGAGATGATCAGTGTTCCAGATCAAAGACAGATAACTAGAGTGAGACTTTTACTCTGCCTTTTTTTTAGATTTGGATGAGGACTCTCCCCTCTGGGGAGGGCAATCTGCTTTACTCAGTCTATCCATTCAAATGTTAACCCTATCCCAAACACCCTCACAGACACCCAGAATAATGTTTAACCAAATACCTGGGCACCCCTTGGTCTAGTCAAATTGATATAATAAATGATCACAATAGATACACAGGTTGAATATTCCTTTATCCAAAATGCTTGAGATCAGAATTATTTTGGATTTCTTTATTTCTCAGAGTTTGAAATACTTGCATTATACTTACCAGTAGAATATCTCAAATCTTAAAACCCAAGCTCTGTAATGTTCCAACAAGCATTTCCTTTGAGTGCCGTATCAGTGCTCAAAATGTTTTGAATTTTGGAGAACTTCAGATTTTGAATTTTTGGATTTGGGATGGTCAAGTTCTAGCAATATAGCTGTTGCTTTGCCTTGAAGTTAGAAATCATCCAGACCTGGGATTTAGTTGTCATAAAATGAGAATAAGGTATTTTTAAAAAATGAGGTGGCCTAACAAGAAACTTTCAGAAATGAATACTAGCTGCCACAATACTGAAAGAGTTTCACAATAAAGTCTTGTTGTATGTGTAGACTTAGAGAATAGAATCACTGTTAAGCTTCATCATGTCAATAGGGTTCACCATATTATCAACATTTATCAAGTACTTTAAAAACTGGTTGGAGGTTTACTTACCGTTTGGCCAAATACTGAAAACATGCAGAAGTCAATACAATTTTAATCAGGATAGAAATTAATAAATAAAATTTAAAATTACATTATCATTACTTAGTTTATTCATTATGTTATAACTTCAAAGAAGCAACTTTCCTCTTGGGAATATTCTAGAAGCTCTTTATGTTATAAATATATAATTTTTTCCTCTTTTTATTAGTCCTATATTAGAACTGTCATCCTAGAAATTTAAAAAATTTCACCTTTGTGTCATCTTAGCTCTTTCTTGAATTTCATTGCTGCAAGTCTTAGAATTCTTTCCTCTCTCTCTTTTGTTTTGTTAGACTTAATCTTAAGGGTTTTGTCATTGTTGTTCACTAATCTGAAAGAGTGCAGGGGAGGTAAAATTGCAGGATATTTGCATTCTCTAAAATGTGTTTATTTTGTTTTCACATTTGTTTGATAGTTTTTCTAGATATACAAATATGACTTCAAAATAATTTTTTTCTTAGTACTTTGAAATTATTATCTTATAGTTGTTAGGCATCCGTTATTTCTGATGAGAACCTTAACTTCAAACAAGTTCTTATTACTTTGTAGGTAGCTGAAATCTCTCTGTAAAAGATTTTAATATCTTTTTTATTATGTTTGGCATTCAAACACGCAACCAGGAGGGGATCTTTTTATGTGTCCACCAGACACTTAATAAATTCTTCAGTTAAAAAAAATTTATTATTTTTCCTCTGATTCTTCTTTTGGTATTTCTATAGCATGACTTTTGTATTTGTGTTCTTAATCCTCTGTATATAATAACATTTTTCATTTGTAATTACATATATTTGATAAGTGTTTATTTTTATTTTGAGATCATTGTATTATAGATTTGTATGCAGTTGTAAGTAATAATGCAAAGAGATCCCAAATATGTCTTTCCCAATGGTAACATCTAAAACGATTGTATAATATCACAACCAGGAAATTGGCATTGATACAGCAGGAATGAAGGACCTGGCTGCCTATGCAACCTTCTCCGGCATCACTCAGATGGGGATGAGATGCCTCATTATAGCTTCGTGAGGGTGTCCTAACTGTAGGCTCCCCTCTCAACCTTTGCTGGTATGGCTGAGGATGAGGCCATATTTTTTCTCCTGATATCTGGCTAGAATAGTACAGTTATTACCTAAAATTGTTCCTAGTATGTATTTTTCCTGGTTCTTTGGTTAGTGAGAACAAGCTTTTCTTACCGCTTTTAGTCTTTGGGTCCCCATAGGATTTTCCAGTTTCTTTAGCTTTAAATTTGGAATCTATGAGGCAAAATCAAACTAAGGAAACTTACCACTGTGTCATTCTTTGGGTGTCAAGGTCCCTAGCTGGTATACCTTATTCTCCTTACCTTTCAGAGTATTCTTATGTTTATTTTGTATATAATGTTTAGGCATTTTAGTTATACTTAATGGGAGGAATGGGGAAAATTATGACCATCTCATCTTTATGGAAGCAGAAGTTAGAGCCACATGTACATTTTATCTTCTAAAATTTTTTCAAACTGTCTGATTTACTAATGTTATCTGCCTCATTTGGTTTCTAGTACTGTTGAAAATTCATCATAGTTTGTACTGTCTACTGTCATTTAAACTTGTGGAGGGAGGTAAGAAAAGTGTGCTTATTCAGGCTGCCATGTTGACTTGGAAGCTCCTTAATGCCTTAAAGCCAGTGATTAGTTTATGATTACAAGATGATAAAAATGAAGGTCATTAGCCACCATTTTTACCTTAGCATAATGGTGCTAGGAGATAAATTATTCTTTTTCTATGTGGTAATTGTTGTATGGTGATGATGATAATGATGATGATAAAGATGATACTCTTTGATCTGGATCCCCAGAGAGGTCTTCCCCCCCACCCCCGAGTAAAATATGGAACAAATTTATTTCCAAAATCAAAATTCTAATGGATGTACTTATAATTCTTGGCAAATAAATACAACCAGACTTGAACTAAGACTCTTAAGCTTAGAAAACCACGCTTACTTATAGCTGGGTAGTGATGCAAGCAGATGAGCAACTTTATCACTTGGTTTCAAAAGACCTCAGGGAGATACATCTGGTCAGCCCATTATTTCTCTTAAGATGACTAAGGGAAAACATATTCTGCCTCACATAGAACAATTATGGGTTCCTGCAGACCTGGACAACCAACTGTATTTGATGATAAGTGAGGCATGGTGTCTTAACTTAAGGTGGATGATAAACATCAAAGCAGGTCCTATTAAACGCTAGATGTGGAGACATAATTTAGTTAGTGAAAGGAAGGTAAAAGCACTCTTATGTAAATAACAGGAAACTGTGTTCCAGTTTTACAGATATTTAGAACTAGGAAGAGCCTTAACTCAAAAAGAGTAAAAGTAACTTAAATGTTGCTTAGGAACCATCAGAGGAAGCCTAGATTGACTTGAGCAGCACCATGGAGAGCTCTCTGGAACTCAATTGCTGTGGTGTGTCCTTTTGTCCTTTGCAGTTCTGTTTCTCTCTAGCCATCAAGTCCTTTAAAGAAGGCCCCTCTCTTAGAATAACTTGAGGTTGCTGCAGAAGTAGGGCTTTCCTGCATTGTCCCTGAATCTCACGGTTTATGTGTTTGAGTTGCCAAGCTTCTCCCTACAAGAGTCTTTGTTTTTCATTATTCAGCTCTTGTTTTTAGAGTTGGTGGAATTATTTACTGGAAGCTCATGTGTTGGTATTAAGAATAGAATTATCCCTCCCTTTTCTTTTCCCTTGGAGACTTCCCATAAGGTTATTTATAACCTAATTTACAAGCACAAAACATTCTTAAGCTATATACAATAAGAGATAATTGATGTACTGTGATTTGAGTTTTATCATGAGGCCGTATAAGGAAGAGATCTACTTTTTCTCATCCAAGCAAGCTTCTGGGAAAATCATATTTTGATTATCTGCCTTATTCATGAAGAATTTTGGAGAACAATTACGTAAGATATAGTCCAATCAGAGTTTTCTCTTCTCTTGACAACTGCTAGGATAGGTTAGACTTTAGAATCAAGCATTCCTGGCCTTAAACCTTGCCCCTATCATGTCCAGATTTTAATTTTGGATAGAATACTTGACTGATCGAAGTCTTTGTTATCACATCTAAAAATAGGGCTATTGCCTCTACCTGGTATTGTTATAATTATATGAATTGATATACATGAAAGAAATTGGCATGGTACCCAGTCCTATAAGGTTAAAATCAGCCTTGGTCATTCATTTCTTTTTTGTCCTATGCTCAAAAAGAGAATGTAAGTAAACTTATGTAACAAGAATATTAACCCTTCAGGCTGAAATATGTTTTTTATATACTGTGATTAATCAACCAGAACTGGCATGTCATACAAAACTCACCAACTGAAGTTTGATATGAAGAACATACACCACCCTCATTTTCTGAAAATAATGTTCTTTTAAAAAACTGTTAGGCAGTCATAGGCAGTTTTTCCCTTAGAAGTTTATAGCCACTGCCTCTGGCCTTCCAGGTTGTAAGATAATGATTAGAAATGGTTATAACAGGTATTAGCTCTTTACAACAAATAGAAATTACTGGTTTATTCCTAGGATATAAAACTTGAGATTTTCACTTTTGAAAAATCACAAATATTTTCTACTGAAACCACATTAAGAGATTTGATAGAAATGATTAATAAACACATATCTCCTCACTGTTCTCTACTAGATGAAGAGACTCTCAATGGTAAGAAAAACACTCAATTCAGTGAACTCACCAGATGGCAACAAGGAGGGTCATACCATTGGCTCTGGGTGGACTAAAGGCAGATGGTAGAACTTTGATTATTAAAACTTGCACCTGACATGAAATAGGGTAGGATTCTTTTCAGAGACCATACCCTGGAGTGTTCAATACCTCAGGCATTTGAAGGATTCTGGATAAGTAGTCATCAAAAAGACTATTAGAAAGATATCTAATGTATTACAGAAATACTTTCTTGACAAATGGCGATAATAAGATTTGGAAATAATACTGGCCACGTTAGTGGCATTTTAACGTTAGAAGGATGTTGAGTGCAATTATTGTAACAAGTGTCACACTTGGAATGGCAGCATAGGGGACACCTAGTACTCAGGAAGCTTTGGATATAATTATTAAGCCATATGTTCCTATGAGAAATATAAATGGGAAGACAATAAAGGTATTAAAATAGTCAACCAAAAGAAATCAAAAGGATGAGGACAGCTATCCCAATATAAGCTTAGGAAACCATGTCTACTTTCTTCACTTGAGCCAGTTCTCAGACTCCAAATCATGAACTGAAGAAGAATATAGATCCCCATGAGGAAAGACCCTGCAATACCAAGGGTATATAATTACTTCATCAGTTGTTTTCAAAGACATTTACAGTCATTCACTTGGGACATACATGGGAATAAGGGGGTTGCCCAGCCATTTAAAGCTCTGTTGGACACAGGAATTAAGCTGATATCAATATCCAGAGACCTGGAAAACCGTTATTAAGCCCTCCTTCCCCTCACATTACAGTGGGAATGAATAGGTGCAAAAAAATGAACAAATGGAGTGTTAGCTGTGATCTGATTCACAGTTGGTGGACTGAATCCATAGCCCAGTTCTTGGGCTCATTGTCATTGGTTGGGAAAAAATTCATTGTAAGAAGGAAGTGCATTGAGACCAGTAGCATCTGTGAGAGCTGTGATTTGTCTCACTATCCTGTTTTAAGTTCCTCTCCACAAAATAATATGAACATATATGAAGCAAATGAATCTGAGTGGTATAAAGAGTGAACTGTAATGGATAATGTGGTGTGCTCTTTAGATCCCTTCCTTAGGACCAAGGCAGTTATACTCCCAGGTGTCAGGAATACTTGCTGCTGATAGCTCAAGCTGAGTCCCTCTCCAAGAATTGCCCTCGCTTAAAGGGAGCTACTTTGCCAGAGTTTATGTCCCCAGGGAACATAAGTAAACATAATGTGACAGCTTCAATGCACAAGGACAAATATTGTACCCATTTCCTCCATTATGGACAATTCTGAGAGGCCACTTCAACTCCAGAGGTTTCTGTGGAGTTTCCTCTGTTGTAACTGCATCATAGTTGAATGTCTCCCTCTGCCTAGTTTCTTTCTCTTCCTTATGAGTTTTTTCCTGAAATCACTCCCTGATAAAATTTCTATAAGCAAATACTGGTCTTGGTATCTGTTACCTAGGAAATGCCACTTAAAACACATAGCACTATTTATGATATATTATAAATTTATGAATATATTGATAATTTTAAGGCTGAAAAATTGTGACCCACATAATAGGCATATAGTAAGGAAATAGAGTGAAACAGATTTCTATGAAGGATGATCTTTCCGTTTAAGAGTAATATTTGCAAAGTGTAATAATATGAACAATCATTATGCATAATATTAAGTGGAATATGTACAATATAATCAAATGTAAAATATTGTCATGTTGATGTAAATAATACATTCAAAGACAGAAGAAAAGGCGTTGGAATGGACACAATGCTTATATGAGACTAATAGGACTATGGTGAAATTTTCTTTTCTATTTTCTGTATTTTACATATTTTGCTATTTGGAACATAATGTTTTCACCCTAAAAACTTTCTTTCAAAGAGACATGATATATGGCAAAAAGTAAAGCAAATTATTTTGCAAATAAATATACAATGCATTGTGTTGAAAAGTTTAATCTCCATTTCAAAAATAATATTAGCATAACTTGATGAGCAAATTAATAGAATCAGGCAGTTGCAGCTGCTCATCTTAAGAAAATTATGCATTGCAAATACATATAGCTGTGGTGGGTCACATTTGGGACCACAAAGGAAATTTATAGCAAGACCTGAGGAAGCAGAGTTAGTGAAAATGTAAATATGCCTTAGAGAAAAATATCAGACATCTTTTGAAAAGCATATTTTATGAAGTTATCAGATATATATAAAATCCCAAATGTTATGCTAATATTGTACCTGGCATGTACTGATCAATTTTTGGTAGGGGAAAGGAAAGAAGTTGAATTCAGTCCAGTAGCCATCAATAAGCACCATTTAAAAATAGTTTTATGAAAATCTAGAATAAGATAGCCATGAATGAAGTTAAAACAAAAAAAAAAAAAAGGAAAAATTACATCTTATGAAGACACTCACGCTTTTAAACAATATGCATTGTTCTTGTCTGTTAGTTATATTCTTATGCCATTAAAATCAATTCAACAAATGGCCAAATAAATTCTACAGGATTTTCTTTGGGTATGTGGAGAGATGTAGGGAGGGAAACAGCATGAGCTAAGGTACGGAGGCGAAAATGCATATATTGCATTATGGGTATCATAATGAGTCTAGGCTGTCTGATGTGAAGAGTTGATCAAAGGAAGGCAAGCAAGATAAAGTGAAGAAGTCATCTGTTAGATAGAGGTCAAAACGTGATGCACTTTGAATTTAAACTCTATTTTATGAAGAATGGAGTATCAGTGACATCTTGAGTGGAGGAACAAATTGTGAAAAATGGACAATAGAAAAATTAATGTGACACCATTCATTTGTTTATGCTTTCACCCTATAAATACCCATAAAATGGGATAATTTTAAAGGAGAAAATTCAAGAAGTAAGAAGTTTAGAGGCTTTCATAGCAATCCAGCCCCGAGATGCTAAAAATCCACATTAGTGCAGGCCAAGTGATAATAAAAAGGAAGGGGAAGGTAGTTTTGTCTATGTCCTCTCCTATTCACATTTTTCTTCTGTCCTCATTTAAATCTCTGTTTCATCTCACCTTGGTTACCTCAGAACATAAGGACATTGCCTTGCCTTTAGCCTGCCCCTGTTCAGTCTCTCCTGTGCATGGTGATCACAATTGCCTTCTGAAAGCATGCTCTCTTTCACAGTCAGTCTCTCCAGTCCACTGTTTTTCTCATCTTGTTTCTTCTGCATAGACTAGAAGTAAGGGCTCTGCCATACTGTGTGTACCTGGAGCTTAACTTAAGTGAAATAAACCAGGAGTCTTGGCAAAACAACAGTTTGGGCCTAATTTAGAATGCTGCTTAAAGAGATTCTTTGAAAAAAAATTAAATAAGTTGTTATGCATGCTAAAATCTCTTGTGGAAAGGATTTGCTTGAAAAGGTTTATGTTTGCATTTGCTCCGTATCTGATGATAAATTGTGTTTATTATATTAATGTACTGTACATTTACAGAGAAGTTCATTAATAGCATAATGTCTTACATGAATTTTTAATAATAACATTTATTTTCTTCTAAAGTCTGATCAAATGTTGGTAAATCATAAGCAATTATTTGTGTACTTTAAAGGTTTAAGGGTTACAAATTCACAGTTGGACAACTTATTTTTCATTTAGACTTTCTAGACCAATAATTTAGTGCACATGAGTGAAAAACTGAGTGTTAAAATATCAGAGAGCACCTGAATGTGATTGTTCTCATTTAATAGGGATTCTATTTCTTGGCATTTTGTGTTGAACTGTTGGCTACGCTATACAGATCTAAATCAGTTTTAGCAGATAAGGAAGCACATGCTGTGTGAGATCCTGCAATGAAAAGTTTAGTGCAGACATGTCTAGAATATTAGAATTTTAGCACTTGAAGGAAACTTAGAAATCACAGAACATCTTGTGTACACATAACTTCCAGGCACTGTGGCTTATGCCTGTAATCCCAGCACTTTGGGAGGCTGAGGCAGGTGGATTGCTGGAGCCCAAAAGTTCGAGACCAGCCTGGGCAACAAAGTGAGACCTCGTCTCTAAAAAACAAACAAACAAACAAACAAACAAACAAGCAAGCAAACAAACAAAAAAACACGGTAATGCAGCTTTTGTTTCTGCACATTCAGAGCATGCTAGTGTACTACTTCACATAGCAGCTCTTTTCATCTCTGAGTTTGGCCACAGAAGTCTTTCCTAAATTTAGCTAAAATCTTGAACACGGGATTAATGCCACTCTACTGAATGCACTGTCCTGCATGAAACAATTTTTCAAAGACACAGGCAGCCTGCTTCTTTGAACACTGCAAGCTATCTGATATTTTTCATTTTTATAATTTTTTTCTCCAAATGTTTAAGACCTGTTCTCTATCCCTTTCTCTTCATGACATAGTTTTAAAATAGAGTGTTATTCACCTTCTAAACTCACAATGTTTTGTCAGTTTATCGTCAATGCTAGGGACTGAATGTTTGTGTTTACCCCATCCCTAAATTCATAGGCAGAAACTCTAATCCCCAATGAGGTCGTTGGAAAGTAATTGGGTCATAAAGGTGGAGCCCTCCTGGTAAGATTAGTGCTTTTATGAGGAGAAACACAGAAGAGAGTTTGCTTTATCTTTCTTTCTCTCTTCCACATGAGAAAATCAAGAAAACCCTCGCCAGAACCTGGCCATGCCCTCACCCTGATCTTTGACCTTCCAGCCCCCATATCTGTGATAAACAAATGTTGTTTAAACCACCCAGACTATGATATTCTTGTTATAGTTTTTCATACTAAGATACCAAAGTAGGAAAGTCATCACTCCACATGTGTTTTGATCAGTGTGGTGCACATTTCCCACTATTAGAAAAGTATCTTATTAAAAAGCTAAAGACTGTGTTGATTTAAAATTTCAAATGCTCTGTAAAAGTGCAAACAACATATGAAAGGAAAAGGAAGTAAAGAGCCATAAGATCTTACTTAGGGAAAGGACTGAGAAGAAAGATATCCATAGAAGGCCTTTTGAAAGAAAGAAATGCATTGTTGGAAGCATTATAGATGAAGAAACAGTTGATGAAGAGATAATCATATACTTGAGGCATTTGAGTATTAGGAAGTAGGTTAGTTTAGTTGTATCTTAGTATTCATGAATAAATAGGAAATAAGGTTGGAAAATTTAGTTGAAACTAAACAGTAGAAGGACATGAATGCTACTGTAAAAAAAAAAAGTAAGTTTTGTTTGTTTGTTTGTTTGTTTTTGTAGGAGAGTTTTTGACTTGACAGGACAAGTGTATTTTAATAGATAAATCTAGCATCCCTATGATAAAGAATGGATTAAACAGGGGAAGATATTGTAACAGTTGCAACATGCAGTTGGTTCACTTTAAGTATGTCAGCAGCCATATTTCTTACAAATACTGCCTGATGATGGAATTCATAGGTAGCAAGGAGCCTGAGCATTAAAACAGATCGATGAAGCAGTTTTTGTCAAGAGCATGGTGTGACCAGTTCTCACACATCGTCCTACGTGGAGAACGGCTGTTAGACCTGAAGATGCATCGCCTTCACTTAGTGAAATGTTCATAACCTCTGCACACTGGACATTTACCAAGTCATACAGAGAGAGCAGAGTAAAAACTGTGCAAGTGCTGGCTGTCAGAAAAAGAAATATAGTTTATCACCATCACAGCGTTGTCTTGTAATATTCCATTGTCTCCTTTCATATCACTTTTTCTTATTTCTTTGAAATAGAATTTTAAATGGGCTGCTAATAAAAGTGTGTAAATTTAGTTCTTTTTGTTGTTGTTGTTCATTTCTATTCGTGTAGGATCTTTCATCTCATCTCTGTTCCTGTGGAGCTATTATAAGAGACAGATAAGAGACTGGATTCTTGAATTCATTGTGTAGTGTTTAATCTTCAGTGGAGTCCCAGTTATCCAAGAACCTTGTCTAATGTTCTGTTTTAATGTTTTCAGTGCTCTAGCAGGGAGAAGAAGGAATGAGTCATTTTGAAGTCAAGCTTTATGCCACCTAAAACTATCTGTTGTTCAGATTCATGTATGATTGCTTGTTTGGAGAATTGCTCATTCCCTGCTGGCTGAGCATGAAGGTCAGCCCTATCTTCAGTAATATTTTCTCCAGTTCTGCTTCCCTTTGTCTCTTTCCATAGCTCTAAAATGGACTTTGCCGTCCAGCTAATATTGAAGTGGAACTAGACTGCAGACTGTGCATATCCAAATGATAGCATATACTTTCTTCTTAATGTTAATATCTGAGACCAACACATACTTTCTTCTTTATGTTAATATAGGAGTAGTTCAGCCAAACTAAATGGAGTTAATCCTAGGGCTTTAAAGGTTACTCCATTTGCTAGCATTAGTGCAGGGTCAAAGTACTTTAGTAAGGAGAATATATATGTGTGTGTATACACACACACACACACACACTCTCAAATATATATATCATATATATTCCCAAATAGATATATATATATATATTTTCACATTTGAGGCAGGGTTTCATTCTGTTGCCCAGGCTGGAGTGCAGTGGCACAATCATAGCTCATTGCAGCCTCAACCTCCTGGGCTCAAGTGATTCTCCCACCTCAGCCTCCTGAGTAACTGGGAATATGGGCATGCACCACCACTCCTGGCTAAATTTTTGTATTTTTTGTGCACCACCACGCCTGACTAATTTTTTGTATTTTTGTAAAGACAACATTTTGCCATATTGCCCAGGCTGTTCTCAAACTCCTGGGTTCAAGTGATCCTCCCTCCTCAGCCTCCCAACGTTCTAGGATTGCAAGCGTGAGCCACACCATGCGTTGCCTAGAATCTCAATCCTTTCTAAAATGTTATCATTACCTCTGTTTGCACAAGCAAATGGCGGTTCTAACTCCAGCTCACACATCTGTTAAAGGAGCGGGAAATGGGGAGATGTTGGTCAAAAGAGACAAACATTCAGTTATGCAAGATGAATAGTTCTAGAGGTCTCATGTATAGCATGGTGACTATACTTAATAGTAACTGTATCATACTTGAAATTTGCTAAGAAGGCAGACTGTGTTTTCACCACACATACATACAAATAGTAACCATATGAGGTGATGGATATGTTAATTATCTTGATTATGGTGATTATTTCACAAAATCTGTGTCTACCAAAACCCTAAGTTGTACACCTTAAATAGATACAATTTGTATTTGTCTATTACACCTCAATAGACCTGGGGGAAAAAGAATCCAATGATCTTTTAAGTGGTTGTTTCCAGAAGATTGTCAGGGAGTCAAACTCCAAACTCTGCTGCTAAGACACCCAGGGATGTATTAGAGGTCTACCAGCAGCGCTTTCTTTTTTTTTTCTAATTACCTTAGCCTCATTATGAGGAACTTGGTATTATTTTTCTTTCTTTGACACTTAACTTGATTTAATATTATATCAAGTAAGATACTTAACTCTTCATAAAGATTAAGTAGAAGAGATTACAGTTACATGCTAGAATCCCCTTTTCACTATTTACTGCCAGTATCTTATAGTTAACTTTTCATAATATTTATTTGGGAAATTATTTCTATTCTTTTAAAAATTATTCTTTCAGCACAGTCACTTTCTTTTCTAATTTATCTAATTGATTCCTGGTCTTGCTGCAGGGTTAATATCCCAGATTGGGTTCACTTAACTGTTGACTTAAACCTACAGTTTCTTGTTCAATTCACCTACCTTTTCCCCTTGGTTTTTGCATTTATAGTGCCCCTGATCTTTCCTGGTAGATTTTATCTCCTTTTCCTATCTGAGAATACTTTGAAATAATTGCAAGATGATTCTTCCTCCAGTTCTTTCACTATTTGTGCTTTTCTTTTAAAAAATATTTTCCTGTCTTTTTAAATAAAATCTCAGGAGTAGGGGAGAAAAAGACGTGTTTTCAGTCTGTCACTTTAAATCAGAAATACCTACTTATAACGATACTTACTTTATCAAAGGCATTCTGGCAAAATATAGAGTAGAACATCTTATTTCAATTAGAAAGGAAAATCCATGGAGGCGGGCATGGTGTCTTACACTCACTAGGGGAGTGGCAAAAAAGGCATTTAACAAATATTCCTTAAATTACTTTATCATCAATAAAATATGGTGTTTTAACCTAAATAAAAAAATTAGAAAAGTGAGTGTTGGTTGTAGAGTTGGTGAATACTGCATGGCTATAGGAGTATGTGAAGTAGTATATTCTTAGTATGATACGAGCTCTGGTTTAATATTCAAATTTTGATCTCTTTCCCACTTATCGGTGAATACAAAAATTATAGGTAAGTGGAGTAAGCAGTAGATTTGAAACTGTGGTAGGGTCCATGCTTACCTTGATCAACAACAGCTTGATTATATCGGCCTTTAAACTTTCTGTGCCTCAGTTTCTTCAGGTATAAAATTAAGATCATACAATGACAGGTTTGTCCAAGGCATTATGGGTATTCTATAAATCCAGACCAGCAAGGATTTTTTGTTATCTATTGTTTCTTTATATGGTTAAGAGTTTTTTGAATTAGTCATTTCTTAGTTGTATTTTTTTCCTACTAATATTTCTCAGTCTTTAGATAATGAATCTTTGGCTTAGGTATATGGTTTATCATTTTCATGGTGGCATATTAGCCATTTTTGGTTTAAAGGAAACATTTCACACTAATATTTGGTTTATGAAGATGAAAGATTTAAAATGATAAGGTAATTTGTCAGCTTTGGGGGTACGGAATTATTTTATTGAAATTATCTTTAATTTATCTTTTAGAGAACAACATAAGATTATATTTGAAGGATATTTTTAATGTACATAGTGAAAAGAAGTAGATTTTGTTCTTTTTTGTCAAATTGATATAACAGTAATGGTAGTAGAGAGATAAATATTAGAATTTGGAACTAACAGAGGGATAAACATAGATCAATAGAACAGAATAGAAGACGCAGAAATAGACATATACAAATGTGTCCAACTGATAATTGAGAAAAGTGCAAAAGCAATTAAACAGGTGAAGTATAGCTTTTCAACAAATGTTGCTGGAAGTAATTGGAAAAGCATAGGCAAATGAAACAGAAGAACCTCAACTTACAGCTCAAACCTTAGGTGAAAATAATTCAAATGGATTATGTATTTCAATGTAAAACAGCAAACTGTAGAACGTTTTGAAAAAAATAGGAGACAATCTTTAGGATCTATCGCTGGGCCAAGAGTTCTTAGACTTGAGGCCCAAAGCATAGTCAATAAAATAAAAAATTGGTAAATTGAACCTCACCAAAATTTAAGAAAAAATTTGCTCTGTGAAACATCCTGTTAAAAGGATGAAAAGACAAGCCACTGATAGGGAGAAAATATTTGCAAACCACATATATGACAAAAGACTTTTATCTAGGGTAATATAAAAAATCATTAAAAACTCAACAGTGAAAAAACAGTAAGAATATGTTTAAAACACGTGAACACACATTTCACAAAGGAAGAGATACAGATGGCACATAAGCACGTGAAAAGATGTTCAACATCTTTCCCACTAGGGAATGCAATTAAAACCACAATGATATATCACTACATACCTCTCAAAATCATTTAATTTTTTTAAAAGTGAAAATAGTAAAGGCTAGCAAAGATGAGGAGGAACTGGCTCTCTCATTCCTTGTTGGTAGGAATATAAAATGATACAGGCACTCCGGAAAACAATTGGCTGTTTTCTGTAAAGTTGAACGTGAGACCATATGATTCAGAAATTGCATTCTGGAACATCTAATGCAGAGAAATGAAACCTTATTTTCACACAAAAACTTGTACACAGACATTTATAGTGGCTTTATTCATAATAGCCCAAAACTGGAAGTAACTCAAATGTCCTAAAATAGGTGAATGGTTAAAGCTGTAATATATTTATACCATAAAATACTACTTTGCAGTAGAAAGAAAAAACAAAAAAGCTATTCATACACACAACAGTTTTTGTGGATATCAAGGGCATTATGGTAAGTGAGAAAAGCCAATCTCAAAAGGCAGCATACTGTATCACGTACATAAAATTCTCAACAAAATCCATCAAAATTACAGAGCTAGAGAGACATTAATGATTACTAGGGGTTAGGAATTGAGGTAAGATAGGTTAAATGTTACTCTGAAGGGGTAGCATGAAGGAGCCCTGTAGTGATAGAACATTTCTGTATCTTGAATGTGGTAGTGGTTACACAAAGCTATATAGATAATAAATTGCCTAGAAGTACATAAATGCAAACATTCACAAATGAGTGCTTACAAAACTGGTGGCATGTGAACAGGCTTTGCAGATCGTACCATTGTCAATTTCCTGGTTTTAGTCATTATTGTAGTAATTTCATTGGGAGAAGCTGGGCAAGGGGTGCATGGGACCACACCCAGCTCAGTTTTTGCAACTTCCGTGAATCTATTATTATTTCAAAGTGAAAAAAAATAAATAAATCAGTAGATAGATTCAAGTACTTTCTGAGTGGTGAAAAGTAAAAATATACAGTCAGCATCCCACTGCCAGCATTGTACCAGTACAGAGTACAGCAGGCACAATAAATACTTGTTGAATGAGAAGAAAAAAAAAATTTTGTTAGAACACCATGAAGAACATTTTTGAAGAACAGCATGGCATTACCTTCAGAAAGTATTTTTATTTTGCATCATTAAAAGAAGTAGGGTATTTTGTTAATGTTTTGTTTTTGGTCAAATCTGTATGGCAGAGAGAATAAAAGGGACAAAAGCAGAATCAAAGTAAAATCTACCAATTTGCTAACTTTTACAAGTGAAGGATTTTTTGATTTCTTTTTTAAATGTGAGGTTTTTTTAGGATTAATACATAAATCTTAAAATGGAACTTACCATTGGGTACACACATTTATACCCATACAAACATGAACACATATAAGTCTCATGTTCAAGGAATGGGAAATAGATGGTAGAAAGAAAAGAAATATTATCAAAATCTGATCCAATGACAATCTACATGGATGAGGTCAGTTAGAGTGTTGAAGATGAAGATGTTGGGTGAAAGGTCTCATATTTTGTCTTCAAAAATCTCTGGAATCTACCTAGTTGAGCTACACTATCTATTCTAAAGCGTAGAGATTAGGTTTCAAAAAAATGAAGATTGAAATATCATAAATGTCACATACTTCCATGTTTAAAATGACATGCATTACCCCAGTGTCAGTCAGATTCTCATGTTCTGTAAAACAGGTTATTGAACCAGCTTTTTTTCTAGTTTCAGAATTGCTTTGTTCAGTTAGGTATCAAGGGTGGGTGGAAAGGCAAGGCATGTAATCTTTTTCACTTCTACTCATAAAATCAAGGAAAAAGTCAAAAAGCTAGGGAGGTCTCTTAACCACACAAACACACACCCATATACACAGCACCTGCTGGAAACAACATTTCTTTATTCAGAAGATCTGTTCTTTCTAGAGGATTTTATGCAATAGTGATGTGGCTGGGATGGAAATTTTTTCTTTGTATGTCTGAGATTGTAGAAGGAAAGACTGCAGATGTGTGTGGTTGTCCTGATGTGTACGCCTGGACACACAGAGATGCTTGCATATCTTCCACATGCATATTAGTAGACCAAATACTAGCATAAACACTCCAATTCCATTGTAAAATTTGAGGAATGGAAGCATTGAATGCACAATAATGCTAGGGGCAGACAGTAAGTGCTAATCATTGACATCTCCACTCCCATGAATTGCATCATGGTTCAACAACTTGTCAATTATTATTTCCTGAGAAGCTTTATTTGTTGGAGGACTTTGTAGCAATGTGAAATAAAACTTCTAGAGAATGGCTTTGGGTGATAATTACTTTCCAATAAAGTCACAGGGGGTAAAGCAAAAGGAGGAAGAATTCTACTCAGGCCATCTGAATTTCCTGGTGTTTTAATTAGAATCTTCTCTAATTAACCAAAATTAATAAGTTTCTGTAAGGTTTTTTGCAGTAAATGCAAGAAAGGCTCAGTAAAATCTTTGAAGCATTGAATTAGATGTTCTTTTTTGTGTTTAGAGGTGCATTCATTAAGTGTTTCTGGATTTTGAAAAGAGGGTAATGATCCCAAGCTGAATGCTTGCTTCCTTCTTCTTGTGTTAAATAAAACTAACAGGTAAGAGGAAGTAGATCTTCTCAGTAAGTTTCTGTAAGATTTTTTGCAGTAAATGCAAGAAAGGCTCAGTAAAATCTTTGAAGAATTGAATTAGATGTTCTTTTTTGTGTTTAGAGGTACATTCATTAAGTGTTTCTGGATTTTGAAAATAGGGTAATGATCCCAAGCTGAATGCTTGCTTCCTTCTTGTTGTGTTAAATAAAACTAACAGGTAAGAGGAAGTAGATCTTCTCAGATTAGCTAAACTGAGGTACCATCCCCCTTTCCCCTCACCTTTTCAGGAAACATTTGGAGACAGAATTAGAGTTCCTCATCAGCAGTTTCAGACTGAGGGGCTGCCTACACGCTGAGCCCCAGTCTTGCTGTTGTTCATGTGTGCTTTTTTGAAGAACATGTGCCTGAAACATCTTTAGATCCTCTCAAGCTATCTTTATAATCTACTGCCTCACAATCCATATGGACACCACACAGTTCTGAAAGGAGGTGGTAGAGCTAAAAGTGTTCTGGCAGATGAGTGGAAATCATCACCCTGGCTCAGTAACCTCCCTCTTCTCTCCAACTCCTTAGTCAAGCCAGCTCCATGATATTGGTCAATAACTTAAATTAGAGAGAAAATTGTGTATTGTTATTATTTTCAAATATATAGATTACTGTGGCACTTAAAAATGCCTTTACATGTATTCACGAAACATATATATATATATATATATATATTTTTTTTTTTTTCTGTCTTTCTGCTTTTCTACATCTCTACCCTGGCCTGAGCTATCCCACCTCAGGAACATCTCCATGTGTGTGGTCTACAGACACTTGAAATTCACATCACTCTCTCAAATATGACTCTTTTCAGTTTGTAGTACAGTTAGTGGTCTCTCAACTAACCCAGATTAAACTGTGTCAGACTGCTTTCAGCTATTCTCTCCCCATGTCCCCTCTGTATTCAATCGTTCATGAAGTTGTAGAGCCTCATGTCACTCATATGTTCAACATGGGTACCTAGTTTTTCTTTTATAGTTAACCCCTTGGTATAACTCTGATTTGGGCTCTGGTTACTTGCCAGTACTAACAGCTTTGACTTGATGTCTCCAAGTTCACTTCTCTCTACTTGAAATCAAGTAAAGTAGAGAATTTTGCAGGTATTTATCAAACAACCTTGGCAGGCCAAAACATAAAATCACTGTTTTCTGCTCTAAGAAATGTGCACCAAAGACACCCACAACCCTAATTCTACTCAGATCTCCATTAGTTCCCAAGTCTGACTCCAGTGCTTACCGAGCCCTGCCCCTCACTGCCTTAACCCAGAGGTAGATGGCCATGATGTGAATTGGGGGAACCTGGTATATGGATGTCTGTCTCACACATTACTTAGTCATTAGACTAAGACTCATTAAACTAAGACTCTAGTTGCTACTTCTATTTTTTCTTTACTTGTGACTCAATGTCTCCACATTAAACTGGTCACATTAAAATATAAATATTAAAATGTGAAGTTTCTATATCAAACCACATGCCCCTACTAAATTAATGTTCCCACAGTACAGCTTCAATGTGTCACTCCCTTCTGAAGAATACCCAGTGCCTTTAAGATACGCACAAACCTTTCTGTGAGGCAGCTGGCACTATCCAGGTAGGCTCCACAGTGCCTTCTCAGCTGTGCTGCCAAGACTTCCTCACATTTACCTTCAACTCCAGACAAACAGTTCTGGCAACTGGATCCTATAGGTGGCCTGCTCTTTCTTATCTCTGTTCCTACTACCCCTTCCTGGGACACTTCTACCAGATTCTTATTGACACTCCCAAGATCCATTCCTAATGCTATCTCTTTTGTGGGTTCTTTCCTCATCCCTCCAACTTTTTAATCTCCCATTCTTTCTCTGCTTTAAGCTTCTTCACACCTTATGGAAGTTATCTTTCCTTGCTTTATGTTACTTATTCTCTACCAGAATATAAACTTCTTCAAGGTAAACACTACTTCATTCACATTCCTCTTACATTTCCTATCCTTGAGTAAGTCTTACTAAATATTTGTTAAGTTTAATTGATGCTTAGAGTGCTATATAGTTTGTCTTTGTGCCGATTTTTTTTAAAGAATGTGATAATCTTCTATTATACATATTTGTAAATGTGTATACATGCATGCATGCGCGCAGTACATTGGCCTCTTCGAACGTTTGTAAAATATAAAATGTACAAAGAAAGTAAGTCATCTATTATTACACAAATTTAATCAGGTTAATATTTTGATGTATTTTTTCCAAGTCTTTTATATTATTTTTTAAATAAATTATTTTTCCTAATTATTAACTTAATATTGTATTTTGATTTTTTTTTTAATCATTAGGAATTCTTTGAAAATGCCGCTTACTGGCTCTCTGATATTACATATTATAAATACATTATCCACATATTCTTTTGTTGAAGTAAATTTAAATTGATTCCAACATTTTTCCAAATTAAAAAATGTAAAAATGAAACAAACATTCTTGCACAAAACGTTTTGCCCAAATTAATGATAATTTTCTTATAACTGATGTCTGGAAGCAACATTAGGGATATAACGAGTATGTTTTGAGGCTTATTTCAGTAATATTTTACCCATGTATGGTCTCTCCTCAGAATAAGACAGTTCCTGTCTTGCCAAACCCTCACAGCATCGTTTCATCATTAAATTCAATCTTGGCTAGTTTCACATGCCTGATGTAGGCAGAAGTATCCTGGAATATCCACTAAAGACTTTAGCCTGATTCTTACTGTAATTTGTTCCTCTCAGTTTCTCTAGCCTACATTCTGCCACTTACCTCTCCTTTGGCAATTTTAGGTGTGAGAACATCAGCACTTCTAAATGTGTGTTATCTAAAGTAGTTTGAAAGTCAAGTGGGAGACCCAATCCATTATTGATATACTAGCTGGAGTAATAGTAAGGCCTTCCTGCTGTCAGCTAACAAATTGGAGCTACAAGTCTCAATACAGTTCATAGAAAATTAATACACTCACTTTTTTGATTAAAAATGGCACAATTATTTGTGACCCTTACTATGCATTTAGTTTTAATAAAGGAGCCCGACTTAGGAACACATTTTTATAAGGTGGTAGTTTTTACTCTGCGTTCTCTCCTGCCGTTGTACTTGATTGAGACTGGTGCTTCCTAGACTGTGAGGTGGTGTGAGAATGACTTTGTTTCACATTCTGTAGGCTATTTTACTCCCGATTGTATCAGGCACACACCAGCAGCAGCTGACTTAAGCCCTGCGTCTTCCTGTTGAGGTGTGTGACTGTGACTTGCTTTCATCTGTTATCAGCCTTCTCTGGCAGAAAAGGTTAACTGGTGAGAAGGCCATGTATGTTTTGCTCACAAAAGAGAGATCTTCTTGCCCATTCAGTTATGGTGACTAAACATGTTACAGATGAGTTTTTAGTGTTGATTTTACTTTGAGAAATAGTTAGCTAGGTAAAATTAGCTCTTTAGCTATGTAAAATTCCCTCTTTCAAGGGAGAATATTTTATATAGTATTCTACTTTAAGTTGTGTATATTTTAATGTACTCAGGACTCAGACATTCCACTCCATATGCAAAGCTGATGTCATTGAATCACTAATAAAACAGCAGTCACCAAAGCTGAGAGATTTTTCCTGGTATAGAGATCTATCCATACAAATACATTAACATCGTATCAAGGGTCCAGGCTTGGGCAGGGGGTAGGTTGTATTTGAAGTGCTGTTAGGCAGCACCAAGTTCAACTGTAGGCACAGAAAAACTGTAACAAAAGAATGATTTGTCAATAATTAGAACATGCCTCAGATTTTGAGACAGCTTAATCATGTCTGGCCCCCACACGTCAGAGGCCCTGTGCATATAGTCATAATATACTCCTGTAGGTTTTTTCCCCATAATAATTCCTCTGCTTTATTTGATAATTCTGGGTATGTGGCTGAGACTGAGAGGCAGGGATACTTTTGCTGATACAGACACATTATCTAATAGGTAAGTGGATTTATTACTGGAATCTGGGGGTCAAGAATGTTATAGATTATTTCAGTACATGTGTTCAAAACAGAGGAGAAAAAGAAAAAAAAGAGTAACATTGTGTTCTCCCTGCCATGGAATCAATATATAATTGTTAATTACACACCCGGCATGGTGGCTCATGCCTGTAATCCCAGTGCTTTGTGAGGCCGAGGCATGTGGATCATGAGGTCAGGAGTTCAAGACCAGCCTGGCCAAGATGGTGAAACCCTGTCTCTACTAAAAATACAAAAATTAGCTGGGCATGGTGGCGGGTACCTGTAATCCCAGCTATTTGGGAGTCGGGAGACTGAGGCTGCAGTGAGCCAAGATCTCGCCATTGCACTCCAGCCTGGGTAGCAGAGTGAGACTCCATCTCAAAAAAAGGAAAAAAAAGGAAAAGAAAAAAAGAAAAGAAAAGAATTGTTAATTACAAGTGATAATTAAGTGGTAAAAGAGGAAATGAAGTTATTCATTGTATATTTGGACTATTCATACAGTTTTTTTAAGATGGTAAAAAATTAAAAATTTGGAAATGATAGTCCACATTAAGATTACAATAATGATAAGACCATTACAAAACTCTCATTTTTCCATAGGCGGGTGACAGTCATGTGCTATCTTGTATGAAGTAAGTGGAACTCATGCCGTTGTATGGGCCTGCATTTTCATAAACTGGAGCAGTCCTGAGCACCATGGTGTTTTTTAAAGTTAATTAGAAATAATGCCCAAGTGCCATGATGTTGTCTGATAGTCTCCTCTACAGGTTGTATAAAGAAAAATTTAGAGGACTGAATAGACGGACAGTTCTGAGTTGCAGGGAAAATTCCTTCCAGTCATCTTGAGTAGAAGTTGAAAACTCTCCCTGTCCAAACTATAAATAGTGATTGTAGAATCACCAAAGCAATGCAGCCAAATCCTTCTGCCTTCAAAATGTTAGTGTGAGACCTGTTCTCCCTACAGTAAATGCCCGCCCACAGTTTAAAGAACACGATTTTGTAAAACCTTAAGAATCCATGGCAGATTTTCTAGTAGTGTGCACTGAGAAGATATGTCACTTGGGCATTACCTGTAATTAACTATAAAACAGCAACAACAACAAACAAACACCCTCAGACAGAAATGAAACAGAGTAAAGCTTCAGGTCTCTATAATGGGCACTGAATTCCTTAAAAGGAGAGTGACAGAGCAAAAGAGAGATTTTCTAGGAGTCACAGTGTTGTGAAGTCTTCTTTAGCCAATATTAACACATATAGAATGGGGAAATTATTATTTTCTTTATAGTAATGGCAGAAAGGACCTGCATGCCTCTGGATAGAGCACATTCCGTTGACTACACTTAAGAGAAATACATATTGACACAATTATATTCGTGATGGAAAATTTAAACAATAGCTGGCGTTTGGCTGAGGATCTTAAAGGGATACTATAACGTATCTAGATGTGAAGCTAGAACACCAATTTTCAATTTAAAAATTAATGCTAAAAAATTGTCTACATTCTAGTGCATATTTGGAATTAAGATTTTAGCATTTGAGAGGACACAATTATTTCAAAATATATTTGTATTTCAAAAATTGAATATTCTAGAAATTTTTACCTACAAAGCCACATATTAATGGGAAATGA
This sequence comes from Piliocolobus tephrosceles, assembly GCF_002776525.5. Lineage (NCBI taxonomy): Eukaryota > Metazoa > Chordata > Mammalia > Primates > Cercopithecidae > Piliocolobus > Piliocolobus tephrosceles. The sequence goes on from NC_045438.1 coordinate 21,913,060, forward strand.
TTGTATTGTTTTAATCACTATTTTAAGTGATTTATCATGGTAAATCCATATTATTTCCTAAAACACTTATTAAAATTCAGACACTATTTTTAAGGAATTATGAAAATGTAAATATGTGATTCATGTGTATTTTGTTTTAGAGAATGCTCAAACCATTTGTTTAAAATACAGTGTTGTGTATCTCTAGAGACTGATGTCTCCTGTAACAGGAACTGACTCTTCATTTTTTAAGCCATTCAATTATCTTTTTTTCCTCTTTTCTCTGATGGCAAACTCTTAAGTGTTAAATAATCTAGTAAGAAAAAAATATTCTTCATTATTGCTTTCCTACATATCAGATTAATTACTTTTTTGGGGTGGAATTTGGCTTCTACGCAATTCCTTGCATCTAATCAAGTTCCTTTATTGTATGTGTGCCAGGACAGCATGAGATTTTAATGAGGAATGAAAGTTAAGTGGACAAAGGTGGGGCTGCCTCTGTCATGTGTACAATCCCAATTTAAACTCTTATCTCCGTATGAAGGATGAAATCTTTTGTTTTCAGTCCATTCATTCAAATATGGCTCATTACCAGTTGTAAGTGAGGCACAGAAAAAGACATTCCAATTAGCTGGTAATTAAATAGTTTCCTGGCTGTCTCTTCTCAATTTGGCAGAAGACACTGGTTGGAATGTTTTGGTAAAAATCTTTGCTTTCGTCAGGAAAGCAAGTGAATGGCTTGCCTGGATCTGTCTGTCCACTAGTGATAATGAGCAGCGATTTGGAACTGGGAAAAGCATGACTTTCTTCAGGAATCAGAATCTTCTAGAAGATGAATAAGACCTATATACAAACAGCTAATACAACATTCTAAAAAATGGATACAAGGTACACAAATGCTGTTATACTATCTAGAAAAGATACCCCCAAAAGTCGTAGTTAGGGAATCACGGTGTGGTTAGTACGTCAAGGCAGACCAAACTTAAATTCAAACACATCTGAAGGAAGCTAATAGTGGTGCTCCTGAGGGAATTAGTAATACCAGCTGCTACAAAATCACTTCTACTCTTTAAACCAAATCACTTTCAGAAAGAGTGATATTATATATGTTGTACACCTCTGAGCCATTACCAAAAACTATTTTCATAATTCCAGACAGGTACATCAAGTTTCATATCATCTATATAAATCTTGGAAAAAAACTTGAGAGCATGCATCAAGATTCTTAGAGTATTGTGTTTTCCTCTGGTTGGTAAAATTATGAGTGATTTTCTAAATTATACTTTTTTTGTATTGAAAATTTCTGGGGTAAGTATCTTTTATATTTATCCACATAGTGTATTCCTAGTGTCAGGTAGGAATAATGCAATATTTTAGGTCCTAGTATAATTTTATGGGTAGAGTTATGGAATTAAACATGTACTTTCTAGGTGCTGGGTGCTACACCTTATCACTACATGCCTTTTGCTATGGGCCCTATAGTAGTTGAAGCTAAATGTTTCAAAAAAGTACAAGAAAGTGATTAAACAAAAGTATTTTAGAGGCTGATAGATTTAATTTTAAATAAATAAATTACACACACAATTTCTGCTTATGTTCACACTGAAAACACATATTAGCACAACTGATTGGTTTAGGACCCTAGACAGTGTTATTTGTGAAATGAGACGAAAGTTGTGGATTTAATTCTCATAGAAAAGTTCATTTTGCTCTCATTTGGAGCTATAAACTGTATCCTGATTGATTGTACCAGCAATTATACTGATTTATTTTCTTCATAAATCAGACAATATTACTTGTAATAGTACTTATCCTAACACATAACTTTTGTGTTCCATCAAAACTTATTTAAAAGTTAGAATAATATGCTATGGTTCAGATTCTTTACTTTTTCTTTTTGAATAGTTAGATATGTGAGGCAAACATGTTTTTCTAGAACTATATGAATAATTCACTAATACACACACATGTAATGATACATATAAATAAATTTACCCCATAAATGACATCCAACTTTCCATTAATGAAGCATTGAGGCAAGTCAATCTTTGCATTGGGCACAAAGTGCTTTGCTCAAAGAAAAAATAAAAGGAGTAGAAGCAGGTGAATTGGCAAAACCATTAGGAAGTTAGAAATTTTATTATGTTTTTGCAACCCATCTTGGCTGTACCCTTCCTGATTGCCAAGCCATTCTTTTTCATTGTCTCCAGTGAAGAACCGTATAGCCAGCAGAGTCAATGATTGGCATATTGAATATTGTGACTTTTATTATTACTTTGTACTTTGTAGTGCTATCTAGGGTCAAACAACTGCCACTTAAACCACACTGTAAAACTACCTCCATAAAACCAAAAGTGCTTTAGATAGATCTCAATCAATTTAGAGGCTTATTTTGCCAAAGTTGAGGGCGTGCCTGAGAAAAGGAGACACAAGCCACAGTAGGATCTATGGCCTGTGTTTTTTCCAGAGAGCATTTTGAGGACTTCAGTACTTAAGGAGGGATGAGTGGGCAGGAGGGAAAGGGGAAAGAAAGAAAGAAAAAAAAAAAAACAAGGAAGAATAAGTAGTGAGATAAAGGGTCACATTCTTGTGAAGCTTTGATTAGCTGCTCACTGAATCTACATATTAGGTGTGAAGGGAGGGTCTAGAAGAACAGTCAATTATGCATTCATCTCCTGCTACTTGGTGAGTCTGCATTTGTCTCGACTGGTAGAGGGATGATTTCTCGTCTCGTCTTTGTCCTGGACCTGTGAAGATAAGTTGTTAATTTATATTGTCAGGATGAGGGAGACCACTTGGGAAGATATGTGGCCTTCTATCTTGCAGCTATTTATTTAGGAACAAAGGTACTTTTTTGTGTGACTCAGTTTCCAAGCTTAACTTTTCCCTTTGTCTTAGTGAGTTTGATGTCCTGACATTTTATTTTCCTTTCACTCCTCCATGGTCATTTCCACATTTGTCAGGTGGGGCTGGTGGTTAATATGGCAACCCTGTATCTAGAGGGTGTGCTGAATAATTAACAGATATTGTGAGTGATCAGCAATCCTATTAAATGTTGTTCCCATTTTACAGATAAGGAAATTATGGGTCAGAGAAGATAAATTGTTTACTTAAATAGCATGTATCTAGGTCTAGTTAGTGAACATTTATCTACCTCTTCTGGGACACACACACACACACACACACACACACACACACACAGAAAGCACATTTTTGAAATTCTGGGAATATAAAGATGAATGAGGCACAGTCTGGCTCAGAGTTCAGTACAACAAAAAAAACCAAAAATCTCTTTGGATAGTTCAAGAACAAATGGATTTAATACAGGAAGTTAGTGTTTAAGGCCTCATTGGAGGACCTACGGCCGTAGAAGTTAAAGGAGGACTGCTGATGAATCCTTGGTTTTGAGACCACATCCCTGTGGAAGTGAGTCAGAGTCAAGAAACTAGTGTCCATCTTGGCTGCTGCTGTCCCAGAGGCCTCTCACCTCCTAAGTGACACCTAGAAAGAGGAAGGTGGGGTTCAGACATTGCTGCAAACAATCTCTCAGCTAATAAGGTGCTTAGTAGCTACCACTGCACAAAAAGGTGACTGCTGCCTCCCTTTGGTCCCTTAAATCTTGCTCAGGTACATCTCACGGGCAGAACTCTCCCATTTAGAATCATATGTTTAACTTTCCATTTCCTACCTTATAGGGTGGGGGATAATGTGAGTAGAAATGGATTATGGGCCAGGCACCAATAGACCGTACAGAACACGCAACCTCTGCATTTAAGGTGCTCATGGTTTAATAGTGGAGGCAGACAAAGAGACAATTTCAGGGTCATATGGCAAGTGCAGTGATAGACCTAGGCTTTTGCTAGTGATGGCAGAGAGTGGGCTTTTATGAGTGAGAAGTGAGAGAAAGGATAAAAAAGAGCTTCCTGGAAATGATGTTTTTGGAGCTAAGTCTTAAGGAATTAGTAAAACCAGATTATTCTCAAAGGGAGGAAAGGCCACAGTAGGCGTGTGGGAGAGAACAGTTAACAAGCCGTAAAACAGCATGTTGACCACAGAAGTGAAGGGGAGACAGGAAAATGACATGCAGTTGGGCATGATTGGAAGTGAGGAAGCTCACAGTGAGGGAAAAGAACCATGTTCTTGTTTTGGACTTTGATGCCTGATAGGTGACATTAAGCCAGAATTTTAAGCTAAATCTACTTGATTGCAAAGTCAGAAATTTCCCTGCTCTTTCACTCTGCCTCAACTGTGATTGGATATTGATCAAGTATATCTAAAGAGGTGTCCAAGAAAGCCCATGACATGTGTGCAAGTTATGTGTATATGTTTGCATATTCATGTTTTTCAGGAGAGAAGAAGCATGACCTTCTTCTTGTGATTCTCAAAGTTTAATAATCATTTGAGCCGGCCAGATGCAGTAGCTCATGCCTGTAATCCCAGCACTTTGGGAGGCTGAGGTGGGCGGGTCACCTGAGGTCACGAGTTTGAGACCAGTCTGATCAACATGGTGAAACTCTGTCTGTCCTAAAAATACAAAATTAGCCGGGTGTGGTGGTGCATGCCTGTAATCCCAGCTACTCAGGAGACTGAGGCAACAGAATCGCTTGAACCCAGGAGGAGGAAATTGCAGTGAGCTGAGATCGCGCCATTGCACACTAGCCTGGGTAATAGGAGTGAAACTCACTCTGAAAAAAAAAAAAAAAATCACTTGAGCCAAGACTTTTGGCTTAATATTGCTAGTGTTCATTTAGTTTTATTCTAGAGATTGCTTCAGGTAGTGCAGCAGGTTAACAATTTTTAAAGATCCTTTTGCCATAAAGTACCAAGATGTTGGTTTCCTCACAATAAAATTATTTCCAGGTGCATTGCTGAACTCTCAGGAATGTGAGACAAATCCTTCTAAGCCAAGCACACATGGAAATCTACAGGAGAAAAACAGGAGAGTAGGTGAAGGCTGGGAGGAAATTGTTAACTACAGGAACCTAGAACTTTGGAGAATAGTAGTTGTCTGAATTATAGGGTGCTCAGGAGGAAAGACTAGGCTTGCACACATTGAGGGCAAGTGGGGGACTGGATGTGAGACCTCATTCCTATAGGTGCTACATTCTTAGGGAAACATTAAACTGGGAAAATCCCTGCTGGCCAGGAAACCTCTCTATCACTCCCATATCAAGGTGAAATAATAATTATTAATAACAATAATAAGGTACATGAGTATTTGTCTTAGTATTCTCTTTATAATTTAGGTATATAGTATCTTCTTTTTACTTATACATATTTCATAACTTTAAAATATACTATGCCTGTATTTCAGATTCATTTTATTATTATAATAACCTCTCGATGAATGAAAACCACATATTTACAAAAGAAGTAAGACACTGACATAAAAAGTAAAAGTTTTATCTTAAGCTATTTTAATTATTTATTGAACTACTATTGCCTTATAGGGTATTATTCTCAGAGATAGAAGTTGCTTTGCAAAATACAATTTGATAGCTCTGCAAATCAATATGCAAATACTAAATTAATTCACTATTGCTCATAAGTGTCCAAAATTTAAAAAAAGAATTAATGGGGTTATGCCATGCAAGTTTTTGACCAGAGACTCTTATTCAAGAGAACATTTAAATTGAAAAAATACAATTATTTCAGTTCCTTTACTTCTTTTCTTCCTGCTCATGCTCTAAATAGAATTCAGAATGCCAAGTATTATGATGCCACTTCAGAGGCACTTGTAGTAGGCTAGCTTTTTTTTTTTTTAAAGAAGACCTTTGTAGTCGGTTCAATGTGTAGTTTTGAAATAGTAGCAAGAATCAGATCCATTTATGTACAATCGTTAACATACTCAAGTGCAGTGTCAAATGTTGTCATTCATTTGGCTTAAGGGTTCCCTTCATATTATGGAATGGGCTAGAGCTGTACCTGTTTAATCATGGGTAGGAAGAGGAGGAGGCTGGCTTTACAGTTTCCTCCTGTGGAGTGAGATCAGAGAGCTTTGATTTTCATTTAACCTAGCAAAATGCATCCTTACGTTTCTTACAGTATAACTCTGCATTTTTATTTTGCTAAAGCATGTTACTTTTTTGTAGTTAAAATAAGGAAAGATAATGTTTATAACAAAGTTGATAAAATAATAGGATACAGAGAATAAAGTGAGTTTTGTGTCTGACATTGCTCACACTATGGATGACTAGATAGGGATTTAATAAAATATTTTATTTAAAAAATAGATTTTAATATAAATATAAACAATTTAAATGAAACTTTCTTACAATGTAGATTCATTATTTGACAAATCTCTACTGACTTTTCTTTTTGTTTCTTGGCCTGTACTGACTATTAGCATTTACAGGCTTAAAATACGATCCTCTTAAAAATGCTGACATTCTTATCAATAACCTATTCTTGGGAAGGATTTGATTTATTATACATTGCTTCGGTTACTGTATGAAAAGTACAATGTTTAATGTGGTAAGGTTCTTTCTTCTTTTCTCTCCTTAACTCTACAGATAATCTCATCTAAGTTTGTGAAAGAATAAATTTGCATACCATATAACCATTCCTAAACCTTCTCGGTATATTAAAGCATATTTTGATTTTTCTTTCTCCATGTTACTCTAGGATAGTTTCCCAGCGCGATTTGGAGGAATTCATTTTGTTAATCAACCATGGTATATACATGCCCTGTACACCGTGATCCGGCCTTTCCTGAAGGAGAAAACTCGGAAAAGGGTATTTGTTTCTTTGTTTTTTAATCCTTTCTCTCCCCCAATCCAGTGAATTATAATGCATAATGTGTATATAGTTTTAGCTATAGTAAAATGTACTTCTACATTGTATATAAATCAACATAGAAAACATTTTAAGATTCTTCCAGATCTTGTGGTTGTGAACAGTATATCTGTGAAAGAAGCATTTAAAAGCTAACTCTCCTACTTGCTCACAAAAAGGACGTTTTAGTACATTCATTATATGTTAAAGACCCAATTTAAAGGCAAAAACAAATCTCTTATGCTGTGTTACTATAGTGCTATTGATGCACTTAATTTTAAGTAAAGTCTAAACAAAAGTTATAATTTTATATGCCGATTAAGTGGATGTTCTTTCACAGTATATACTGCAATGAAGGTAGTGAAATCTGTGGTATCTAATGCAATTTTTTACAATGGTTATGATCAATCACACATTTTGAAAAGATTGCTAATTTGTGGTAATTTTAATATTTCTTTAAATTACATGTTACTTGAAGTCTCTTTAAATTCACTTTCATCTAACAATGAGGATAGTCAAAGTGCATAAAACAAAATAATTTTTCTGAGATTGCGATAATTTATGTAAAACATTTAATACAATGTAGGGCACTAGGTAAATACTGAACACATTATTTTCATTAAAATACATCTTGATGTACAGTTCACTAATTCTTGCAACAGCTCTGAAAAGTAAATTTAATAAGCATTATTTCCTGTTTTAGAGCTGAAGAAACTAAGTCCTGGAACGGATAAATGACCTGCTTACTCATATACACAGAAGAAAAGTTGCAGAGCTAGTATACAAACCCAAATATTTCAGACCCACGTATAGAGCTACTTTTACCTCCTGGTGCTGTTCTCCGTTTTCAAATGATTAGTTCCACAGCAAAATACACTTTCCTCTAAATTTATGTGGAAGATAATTTTCCATGTTTCTCAATGACCTAGAAGGCACTTCAGGTAGAAGCTTTATTGTGAGTGTGAAAGTGCAATAATTACATGTTCATATTAAGCATTAATGAACAAAGGGTTTACTGTAAATGAATTTGCACTCATGAAAGTGCAATAATTACATGTCCATATCAAGCATTAGTGAACACAGGGTTTACTGTAAATGAATTTGTTGAAAATGTTTTAGTAGTTTAGGAGGAAGAATTCTATAAGGAATTATAATTTATAATAAAAATTGTTTCTACCACCAAGTATCAAATTAATTCATATTTTGGAATTCAGAAAGTGTATTGAAGTGCCTTACAAGTGCTTTTTCAAGATTTGCTTTAATGAAAGGATGATCAAGTGATCCAAAAAACCTGCAGGGGCTTTTAGTACAAATTATACTGGTGAATGCTTATACGGTATTCACTCAGTGTCACATGCTGTTCTCAGTGCTTTGCATATGTTACCTCATTTAGTACTTACAACACCACTTTGGAGTATATATTGTTATTTTTCTCATTTTGTGGATGGAAAAATGAGGCTTGGAAGGTTAACCAATTTGCTCTGAATCACAGCTAGCAGATAGTAGAGCCGGATACATGAATTTATGGGAAAGAGAGTTTCAGGCAGAAGGAACAGCAAAGACAAATGTACTTAGGTAGAAATATGCCTGATGTATTTGACAAACAGCAAGAAGGTAGAAAAGCTGGAGCAGAATGAGCTATGGGGGAAGATGATAGGGGATGGAGTAGTTGGTGGAGCAATGGGATAGGAGGGACTGTGTTGTACCAGATCACATAGGGACTCACATACCATTGCTGGGATCTGGGCTTTCAGTCAGAGTGAAATTTGAAGCCCTTGAAGGTCATTGAATACAGGGGTTACTTGTTCTGAAATGATTTTTAACATGATTCTGCTCTGTTGAAAAAGACTGAAGAGGATCTAGTCTAGAAAACAAGGAGTGCACTGCATTTGGGGTTTTGTAATTGAATTGGACAGCTTTGACAACCTAGAAGTATGCATTGCTAGCGTTATTCCAGATGGAAGGAAGATATCTAAACTTTACCATTTTAGTTAAAATTATATGATTTGGAAATTTTCATATGAGAAAATAATTATATGTTTAAATACTTAAAATTTCTACTTATATAATCAATACACAGTGCAAAGCTATTCAATTTCTTCACTGATATTCCAAGTAAGTCAGCATCACAATATTACTCACACACCTTATACTTCAGATGCTATAAGTCTATGTTCTGAAAAACTATTAAAAGAGAACTGAAGAAGCAGCTGTGAATCTTTTTCTACAAATTCAGGTGTGCAAGAATCACTTGCTTCTTTGTTTTCTTAAATTAAATTAAATTTGACTTTGAGTCTCCAACTTACTGGGCTGCTGGGAATATCACCCTTAGCACAGGTGTCCTTTTTCCTCAAAAGCTCACCAGTATCTGGAGTCTTACACAGAGCCAAACTTCCCACCCATCATGGCCCCTTCTGATGTCCTCATTGTTCAAACCAATATTAGTTCCTTGAACTAAGGTCTCGTTCTGCTCCCAAGTTATCTGTGAAAAAGGGGTATCTTTGCTGAAGCTAAAATCCAACGAAACCCACTACCCTAGTGCTTTCTTCAGCAAGTCAGTGATTGTCTTCCTGCTACTTAAAAGTTGATGGGAAACAGGTTTTCCTACTAATTGGCATAAATTTCTTCCTCTTAGTCAATATGGCCAATGTTGTTTTCTACTCCTTGGTGATTCTCGAAAGTCTTTCATCTATTCTTTTCCACTCCAGATCACCTAGCATAATCTCTTTAATGGCACAGGGTAGAAAAGTAAAATAAAAATGAAAGTATTATTCAGGCTAATTCTCAGAATTTTAAGGTATTCAGAGATACAGGAACCAAAAAGGACCAGACTTCTTGCATGAAATAGAGGAAGAGAAACAACTTATAATGAAAGAAAAATAGTAAAATGTTAATAAATGATGTTATTACACAGAACTAGTGAAAACAAAGAAAAATCCAAGAGTAGAAACTTAACAGTTGGGCAATTGCAATGCATCTTTACTGCCTAGTCTGGAGATGCAATTCACATGTAAGAGTTCTAAAAGAGCATCATCATATAATATATATTTTTTCAACAAATTTTGGCTTTGGAGAAATAACAGCATTGCACTTAATGAATTGCTAAGACAATATATGCATGAGTTAAGTAAGGAAATTATATGATATATTAGAAGATGAGAGGTGCTGTCAAGAAACATTATACACAGAAAGTGGATAGGCTTTCTAGGTTGGGCAGGGTTATAGTATTAAATAGGTTTACTAAGGGAGGCTTTCCTGACAAGGGGAATTTTAAGAAGAGAAGTGCAGGATGTAGGTCAGCAAGTCATGAGGACATTTGGGAGTAGAAATCTCCAGACAGAAGAAATATCCGTTATGAATGTTCTGAGGCAAGTGCCTAGTAGGAGATGTGTTCAAATAAGTAGTTCTTATAGGACCCTATAGGTTTATGCTAAGAGAAAGAAGTCAATGGGGAATTGTGAGCAGAAAGATATGACCTGACTTATATTTTGACATGGTCATTCTGGCTGCTGTTGAGAATAGAGTATAGATGGAAGAGTGGACATAGAGAGGACAGTTAGGAGGCTCATGCAAGAGCACAGCTGAAAGGATAGTAGCTGTGTTATGGGTGTCTGGGTAGAGCTAATCAGAATGATTGGATTCGGGATGCATTTTGAGGATAGTACCAAAAAGATTTACTGTCAACTGAGATGATGAGAGGAGTAAAAGGCTGAGTTGAAAGTTTTGGTCTGAGAAAGTGGAAGAATAGTCACACCATTAACTGATATTAGAGATAGGGAGGAACATATTTGGTGTGGGGGAAGATTGTGAGTCCAATTTTGAACATGTTAAATTTGCAGTGGTCATTGAATACTTAAATGGATATTTTAAGTGGAGAGTGGAAATACAATTATAGAGGTTGAAAAAGAGGCCTGGATTGAAGACATACATTTCTAGTGCAGGGATATTATTTGAAAGTCACTGACTGAACACAACGAACTTAAGAAATCACCAATGAGAAAGTATAAAGAAGATAATAAATCCAAAGACTGAGACCAGTCATTCTCCAGTTAAGATATTAGGAAGATCAGGCCAGGCACAGTGACTCACACCTGTAATCCCAGCACTTTGGAGGCCAAGGTGAGTGGATCATGAGGTCAGGAGATCAAGACCATCCTGGCTAACATGGTGAAACCCTGTCTCTATTAAAAATGCAAAAAATTAGCTGGGCGTGATGGCGCACCTGTAGTCCCAGCTACTCGAGAGGCTGAGGCAGGATAATCGCTTGAACCTGGGAGGCAGAGGTTGCGGTGAGCTAATATTGCACCACCGCACTCCAGCCTGGGTGACAGAGTGCGACTCTATCAAAAAAAAAAAAAAAAAAGATATTAGGACAATCTGCAAAAGAGACTGCAAAGAAGTATCTAGGAGTTAGGCAGGAGAAAATCAGAGCTGCATGAAGAAAATGTTTCAATAAACAGAGTCATCTATTGTATCCATTGCTGCTGAGGGTTCAAGATATATAAGGACTGGGAATTGGATACTGAATTTAGCAATGAGAAGGACCTTGACAAAAGTTGTCTTCATTCATTGGTAAGACACAAAGCCATTCATTGGTAAGACACAGGATTCCATTTAGGAAAAATGAGGAGAGAATATTTGGACTATGAATATAGACAACTCTTTGGGTGAATTTTGCTATAAAGAGGAGGAGAGAAATAGGAAAGCAACTGGAGATGGAAGTAGGGCTGAGAGAGGTTTTGTGTGTCTGTCTGCGGGGAGTGGAGTCAGGATGTTCTTTCTCTGATGGGAAAGATCCAGCAGAGAGAGGAAATCTGAGGATGTGTGAGAGATAAGAGAGAACTGTTAAGAAATACAAATGAGTAGGGGAGAGAGGATGAATTCTCGTGCGCAGGTGGAGAGGTTGCCCTTTGTAGGGTTTATCTGTTCATTGTACTAGCAGTGAAGGCAAAATACATAGACACAGATGCTGGTGGGTGGGTTGATGTCATCTGGTTGTCCTATTTTCTCAGTGAAAGTGGAAGCAAGGCCAAAGCGGAAAACGATGCTGCGGAAGGAGGCAACAGAGTGTTAGAGAAGAGAGAGGAAGTAGTGTGCTAGGATTACATTGACTGCTCCAAGGATTTATTACCATGACTCTTACATGAGTTGAAGATTTCTTATGTGAATGATCCCATCGGATAAAGTAAAATTTATATATCTAATAAGGGTTGCACGTGCCATAACTGAACTTTCACAGGAAAATTATTTTTATTTCTTCTTATGAGAACACAAGGGTGCACATGTGTTTTCCTGGACATAAATACTGGCTGTTGTGCCCTCAGACAGGAAAGGGAAGGTATAAAGTTTGCAGTTAACCTGGTGTACTTTGGGACAGACGGCATCTTCCACCTCCTCTGGGCCTCATGTTATGTACTCCAGGCAGCTGTTTGCTTTGCCTATTTTGGCCAGTGCCCTGCTGTTATCTGCTTTTACTCTTCTATAATTTGTTGAAAATGCTTATTAAGTGGCAACTACCATCTTGTAATTTTATTTGATATTGTAGAGTAATCTTTCTTTGTTTTCCAATGTATTTACTTCAGTGGATTCTAAAGGTATGGAAAGCAAATATGAATGTGTTAGCTTATTCTTCTTCAACTGAAGAATGAAATTATTTTTGTTACTTATAAAGTATATTTTTAAAATAAATATTATATAAATTTAGATGAGACAACAGTGTTGTAGCAGAGAAGGTCAATCTGCAGTTTTGAAACTGAAATGAAAGAAGAGGAAAGGTAGCAGTTTATGGAAAAACAAATCTCGAGTATGTCGCTTGAATATTGCTCCAGTTTTTTTTAAATCATTATCTAGACAAAATAATTAAGGTGTGCATACAGCTTTACATTTTTAATTCATTATTTCTTTTTCTATTTGTACAGTCAGTATGGAAATCTTTAGTAGAGAAGATACTGGCAACATTACAGAACATAATGTCCTTTGGGACATGAACCTCACTCAGCCTTTCATTATGATGATGCTCATCTACTTTGGTTATTTACATCATCCACTTTGCATTACAAAACAGTTATTTAGTTGTTACACTATTCTTATTTTTATTGATGATAAAGAGAAAGCCATGCAAGTGACAGCTTTTGGGTGTAATAATTCGCATAGGCTCTGTAATTGATGAGTCCCTTATGAGAAGGATCTGTTTTCACTGCATTCATTATACACATCATCAAGTTTGCACAACTCACACCAGGATGATGTACAGATCATCATGTACATATCATTCTGCTCATGTCCCTGCCTATGAAGCAGGAAACCAAATTTGTGGTTGCAGCTCTTTTACCCAATAACTCTCTGACCTTCCAGAAATTACTTAAAGTGTCTGAGCCTCAAGATTTTGGTATAAAAGTACCAGCTCTACCTGTTTTACAGAGTAGATGACTTGCTAAAGTATTTTAACAGACGTGGAAAACTCATATTTGCTATTGCTATCCTCACTTCCTCCCTGGAGGATTTAGATGGTATTTAGTTTCCTCTGTGTCTTTCCCTTCCTCCCGTCTTCTTGCATTTATAGATATTTTTGCATGGTAACAACCTGAACAGTCTACACCAACTAATTCATCCCGAGATCCTGCCCTCCGAGTTTGGAGGAATGCTGCCTCCTTATGACATGGGGACATGGGCAAGAACACTGCTAGACCATGAATATGACGATGACAGCGAGTACAACGTAGATTCCTACAGCATGCCTGTGAAGGAAGTAGAGAAGGAACTCTCCCCCAAGTCCATGAAGAGGTATGCTGAAGGTAGACTGGGGAGTAGGCTGGGCCAGGGCAGGGAGAGGCATCCTGGGTCAAACCCAAAGCTTTCTATTTTTCTGTATATATTTTTCTGGTGGGATTTAAAAACTCTTTATGCCCTATAATTGGATGTCTAAGAGTTTTGAGTCAAAGATAAAGTCATTTTCTTATAGTGAGAACATTTAAAATTGATTCTCTTAGCATTTTTCAAATATACAATACATTATTATCATATATTTGAAAACTATCTTTCTGTAAGGTAGATCTCCCAAACTTATTCTTCCTGTCTAATTGAAACTTTGTACTTTTTGACGAGTATCTCCACATCCATCCCCCAAACCGCCCTGCCTCATCCCAGTGCTTGGTAACCACCATTCTACTCTCTATTTCTATGAGTTTGACATTTTTACATTCCACATAAAAGTGAAATCATGCAGTATTTTTCCATCATATTGTATTCCATAAATATATGCAATTATTTGTCAATTAAGAAAAAGATAAAGTAATTTGAGGTAACCTCAACTTAGTGTTGTTCTAAATTCATAGACAGTCTAGCAGGGCCCTTAGAAGTCACCAAATCTGGTAGTTTTCAAATTGTATCCTGAGAAACCAAGGGTTTTGATGGGGTGCCTCAGGCCAAGTAGGTAGAGTAGAGAGAGTGCCCATTTCCACTGCAGTGGGAGCAACTCGCCTATAAGCAATTTATTTGATTTCTGTGTAAAATTTCTTTTGAAGAAAGCAACTACATACATCAGTTCAAACACTGTGTTCAAAGTTTGTGGTCTTTTTTCAATATCTCTGCCAAGTCTTTGTCTAAAGGTCTAAACATTACTAGTACAAAACACTGTATTTCACTTCAGTTTTAATCTTTATAGAGTTCATTGTTGAGTCAGAGTCCAAATACCTGCTTTGACTCTCACAGCACTTTTATGCCTTTCTTCTTTCAGTCAATAGTCTGGGGAGTTGTCAGACATGCACAAATGAATACCTGGCTCTGAGTTTGCATTCTGTCACAAACAAGTAGATGTGTAATTCTCAGACTTCCCAGGAAACAACAGCTCTGGGTCCATTTGGATAACAGTAACAAATACGACTTCTCTGGTTCATTTCACATTCACAGAAATATGGGCACCATAGCCCCTGCAAGTCTCCCCTCACCTAGCTCAGGGAGGATACAAGGACATTGAACGGGTCATGCCAATGTCTGACATCCTTCTCTGATGAAAGCCTTAAGGCCCTTTGCCCATAGCTCTGACTCATGGAGTAATGTGCCTGTTCTTTAAGGATGGTCTTTTTTTTTTTTGAGATGAGTCTAGCTCTGTCGCCCAGGCTAGAGTGCAATGGCGCAATCATGACTCACTGCAACCTCCACCTCCCTGGTTCAAGGAATTCTCCTGCCTTAGCCTCCCGCATAGCTGGGATTACAGGCTCCCACCACTGCACCCGGCTAATTTTTGTACTTTTAGTAGAGATGGGGTTTCACCATCTTGTCCAGGCTGGTCTCAAACTCCTGACCTTGTGATCTACCTGCCTCGGCCTCCCAAAATTCTGGGATTACAGGCATGAGCCACTGCGCCTGGCCAGGATGGTCTCTTTTATGCTACTGCCTCTGTTGTGGTTGTTGTTAGTATATGTGTGCATTGATTTCCTCTCCCCAGGCTGCTGTACAACTCCTTGGAGAGAATGGAAAGGCCAGAAACTTTCCCTGCTCTAGTTTTCCACTAGCTAGCAAGCTTATATTTAAACCAACTTTAGGCTTCTTAACTCCCTTCTTTTAGAACAGAACTTCTTGAGATCTCTGCTTTCCTAAGGGGTTCATGGATGGGCTCTCGAAGGATTCTGTTAAGAGCTAAAAGTTGTATGCAAAATTTTGTGTGCATAAGTATGAATGCACTCTATGTATATGTCATGCTTTTATTTTCTGTGGAAAAGTCGTATATTTCATCAAATTATTCAAAAGTTTTCTAAAACAAAAGTGGTTAAAAGAAACTTCCCCTAAAATAGTGTTCTTCTAATAAAATAATCCTAATGATCACAGTTGTTATAATCTGTCAATTACTAGGTAGTTATCATGAGTTAGGTGTCTTTTTTTTTTACATTAATTTATTAAATTCTCACAGCAACCATGTTAAACAGATACTGCATCCTCAACGTTAGGTAGTCTATATGTAGCGGAGCATGGCTCCATTGCATGAGATGTGGCGTCCTTCGCTTCACTGACATAAAGCCTGCCTACCCTTTGTGGCACAGAGGCCCTTTCTCAGGAACTGAACTACATAAGGATTTGGAGGCAGCTGTCATTGGTGACCACTAGTGGTCTTCTTTGTCAGCTAATGAAGCCCTTTTTCTTCAGCCATTCTGCCTGAGGCATGATTCCTCGTGTGGCCCATCATGTGAGCACATTTTTCTCTATATCTACTACACATCACCTGCACTCTGCTCAGCTGCACCCTTCCCCTAAAAATTCTTTTTTTTTTTTTTTTTTTTGAGACGGAGTCTCACTCTGTCGCCTGGGCTGGAGTGCAGTGGTGGCCAGATCTCGGCTCACTGCAAGCTCCACCTCCTGGGTTCATGCCATTATCCTGCCTCAGCCTCCCCAGTAGCTGGGACTACAGGCGCCCGCCACCTCACCCAGCTAGTTTTTTTGTATTTTTTAGTAGAGACAGGGTTTCACCGTGTTAGCCAGGATGGTCTCAATCTCCTGACCTCATGATCCGCCCGTCTCAGCCTACCAAAGTGCTGGGATTACAGGCTTGAGCCACCGTGCCTGGCCTCCCTAAAATTTTTTTAACTGTTCTTGTTGATTCCAGCCTTACCTGCTCCCCTACTCCCAATTTATTATCCACATGGCAATCCAAAAAATCTTTTTAAAATATAAATCAGACCATGTCACATCTTGGCTTTATTTTTATTTTTATTTTTTTGAGGCAGGTTCTCTTTGTGTTGCCCAGGCTGAAGTGCAGTGGCGTGATCATGACTCAATGCAGCCTCGACCTCCCTGGGCTCAAGCAATGCTACCACCTCAACTCCCCCAAATAGCTGGGACTACAAGTGCCTGTCACCATGCCCAGTTAATTTTTAATTTTTTTTTTTTTTTTTTTGTAGAGACCGGGTCTCACTATCTTGCCCAGACTGGTCTCAAACTCCTGGCCTCAAATGATCCACCTGCCTCGGCCTCTCAAAGTGCTGGGATTACAGGTGTGAGCCACTGTGCAGGCCTTGGCTTTATGTTTTTAATGACTGTTATTTATACAATGAATAGAATCACCTCCTTATCATGGCTTACAAGATGCTACCTGACCTGACACAGCTGCCTCTCTTCTCCAGGTGTATCCCACATTCTTCCTCCTCCCCTGCTTTTGGGACACAATAGTCTTCTCTTTTTACCCTTGTCACCACCACCCGGAATGCTCTTTTCCTTCATCTTCAAATGGCTCGTCCCAATCAAAAGTCAGCTCCTCAAAAGAGTCTTTTGATCTTCGTCACCCACCTGGTCTTAGTCAGTTCTGCTTCCTCCTCATTCTGGTCACTCCCTGTCCATCACCCTTCTTTATTTTATTCTCTTCATAACACTATTAGCCTGTGAAATTGCTGATTTTGTTCAATTTTATATCCACTCCACACCCCAAAGTAAGCTTCAAGGAGATGATATTGCCTATGTTTACCCTATTCTCTGAATCCCCAGTGCCTGGAGAAGGTCCTGGAGCAACAGAGGGTGCTCAGGAAATACAAGTTGAATGCATGGAGGAGTGCTCTGCTGCCCATCAGTGGCCCTATTTAAATGCAGTATTCATAACTGAATAGGGAACATCTGACCTGGTATTGGTACTTGCATTTAAGTTGCAGAGTTCTGACTTTGCAGGATAGACCTCAGTGGCTTCTTTGAGTTGCTGTTGTTGTCACTGTTGCTATTGTTCAAACAGCCAGAGCTGACTCATATGGGAGTTCTGAAAACTGGAAAGTCTCTTTACTTACCAATCCATATCCTCCTATTGTTTAGCTTTGACCTCCAATCACATTATTTTAATTGATTAAGGCCCATCTTGTTAGATTTAGCACAGTCTATCCACCTTTTGTATCATGATTCTTTTCTCTAATTAGGCTATTTTATCCCCTGCACACTTTGCTTATAGCCCATTAATGGCCCCAATCTTGAGTTTCTTGCTGGTGTCATGGGCTGATTAGAGTTTTAGGCATTGTTTGGAGTATGTTTGGTATCATATGAAACATTTATGATTCTATTGGACAATTCCTGAAGAATGAAATTAAGAAAAGTTTTGCACTTGATTCTCATGTTCTCTGTCAGGAAATGGCAGTTCACCATCAAGGATAAGAGAAGATTGCTCCTATGTTCCACATTGATTCCCCTTGTCCCTTTTCTTTTGGTAGTTTTATGATATCTTTAAATTAAGAGAGAGAAAATAATTCCATCACTAAAGAGTTGTGGATAATTCTTCTTTTGGGTAAATGTAGCTAGACATGTAAAAAGATTACTTTGTCTTTTGGTATAAATTTATGGAGGAACAGCATAGTCATCATGTGTAAAGATACAAAGTTCACTAGACTAAGTATTTTAGAACTGGAGAGTGCCTTTTACCTTATGTTGCCAATGCCTATGATAGTGCCTGGCACATAACAGTAGTGAGTAACAGTACTTATTTTCATGATATGCACTTCTGATTATTGAATATTGAATATATTATTATTGAATAAGGTTAAACATTTATTGTTGCTCTATGCAAAACCCTGTTCCAATGCTCTGTGTATGTTGACTCATTTGCTTCTTGAAGCAACTAATCAAGTACTAGTATCCCCATTTTATTGATAGAGAGACTGAGAAACAGGAAAGGTAAGTGACTTCCACATGTTGCATAACTACAAAGTAGTAATGCTAATATCTGTACATAGGCAATAGTATTCTATGAGCCATTTCCTTAACCATATGCCAGAATTTGTGCGGGGTTTATGGATGCATTGTTGCATCTGATCCTCATTATAACTGTATGATGTGGGTATTATTTTCCCCATTTTCCAAAAATAGAGAACAAAATCTTAGGAAGTTTAGTCTTCCCATGATCACACAGCTAATAAACTGCTGTTATTAGCAAGTGGAGTTATGATCCGCTTCTGTTCAAAATCTAGTTTCTCAAACACTATGTATTGTAGATGCATGAGAAATGAGTATTGGATACCTAAATCTAAATTACTGGTTTTCAAGAAAGAAAGAAAATATATTCATTGTGTAAACAATAGAAGCTGCATAGAAACCCCTGAGATGGGCTGGGCACAGTGGCCGATGCCTGTAATCCCAGCACTTTGGGAGGCTAAGGTGGGTGGATCACTTGAGGTCAGGAGACATGAGACCAGCCTGGTCAACATGGTGAAACCTCATCTCTACTAAAAATACAAAAATTAGCCAGGCGTGGTGATGCACGCTTGTAATCCCGGCTACGTGGGGGAAGTGAGAGGATCAGTTGAACCCGGGAGGCAGAGGTTGCAGTGACCTGAGATGGCGCCACTGCACTCCAGCCTAGGTGACACAGTGAGACTTCGCATCAAACAAAACCAAAACAAACAAAGAAAAAAAAAAACCAGAAACTTCTGAGATGTATGAGTTAATGAGAGACAGCTCCCTCTACTGTGGATGGAATAAATCAATTCATTAACACTTTTGATCCTGCACAAATAATCCTATTCTGTCATAAAAGAGAGTAAAAAAATTTGTACTAAAATAGTCACACACTTGGGACAACTAAATACCAAAAAGAAAAAACAATTAATCTCAAATTGTTTCTGACTCACTTTTGTTCTGTGATTGAGGCATTGTTTCACATATAGAACCAGAATTCATCGTCCAACAATCCTCATATCTGTAGTGCATGATAAAAGCAAACTAGAAACTTAATCCCAGGTTGAATAATACGCTGTAATTTAAAATATTTTGTTAAAAATGTCATATTCTCTCATATTTTTTCAAAAACAGTCATGAAACACACAGACTTAGAATGTGTATATGTGTGCATATCTGTATAATGTGCAATAGAATATTATGGCAAATTAACTATTGTGCCTTGTGCTGTCTGAAGAGCTTTGGTATGTACTTATGGAATATTATTAGGATATACCTCAATATTTATATGATAGATTTAATTTTATGAAAATTTTAAAATTTATTTTCTGTAAAGAAAATAGAATTGCTTTCTCTATTATCCTCATTACTCGTCATTTTGAGTGCTTAATACTGAAGTTCTTTTAATATGGAAATTATTTACTGGCTAGAAGTCAAGACATGAAAACCTTACTCTTTTCCAAGCCCTATTATGCACGTTGTATTCACAATAAGGAAAGGAACTGATAAAGTCCCTGCTTATGGAGCTTGCAGTCTAGTGCATATCAGTTGTCAAGTTAATACTTTAGCACAGGACATTAAATGAGCCTCTTTCCCTTTTGACATGAATTCTTCTGAGAGCCAATTTGCTTGGTTGGGTCTCACCTAAAAACAAAGTTAAAAGTCTAATTACTTAGTCTTTTGTGCAATTGTCTCCTTTGTTAAAAAGTGTTTTATTCATGTACTTTAAATAAAGATGATTATGCATTATTGCATTTAAAAGTGACACAAACTCTCTATTTTCTCTATTCTTTCTCCTTACTGTCCTTTTCCTCATCCTATTCTTATATTCATATCCTATCCTATTCTTATATCCTCATCTATTCTCTCTTATACACACACAACTTTAGTCAGTCTTTTTTTCCGTGATAGGCATCTAATGCCTATTTAATATTGAGATAAAATAGTGTAAATGACACTTAGGAAATAAAATCTCTCAATTTTTTAATGCTTTCACCTTCATTTTCATTCCCTCTTTAGGAAATAATTTAAGTTCATTTAAATTTAATCAGTTTATCAGTTAATCCTGTAATTATTTTTTCTCTGATAATTAGTTCCGTTGCTGTTCTTTTTCATTTGCATGTGCAGTTGTGTTTTAGGTTATAGTCTTTTCAGAAGTTAATGAGGTTTGCTAAGAGGCATATTGCCACAGCAAAAGCCAATTGGCTGGAATGCAGCAGCAGGGGAAGAATTCATTACCAAGGAGAATTCTAAAAGGGCAGCTGCTTACTAAATGCTATAGCTATTAAGATGGCAGCTTCCTGCCATGACGGGAGCATGTTTCATTGATTTTCCTCTTTCCCACTCTCATGTTGTTTCCTAATGATAAATTGAGATATAAGCCCCAACTGCTACCAAAGGCATGTATAAGTGAGTTTTCAAATTATGTGCTTTACTAATCATAAAGTGTTGCTGCCTAAACAAGAGGGGGTTTTACTTTTTAAAAATTCATGTGGCCGGGCGCGGTGGCTCAAGCCTGTAATCCCAGCACTTTGGGAGGCCGAGACGGGCGGATCATGAGGTCAGCAGATCGAGACCATCCTGGCTAACACGGTGAAACCCTGTCTCTACTAAAAAATACAAAAAACTAGCCGGGCGAGGTGGCAGGCGCCTGTAGTCCCAGCTACTTGGGAGGCTGAGGCAGGAGAATGGCTTAAACCCGCGAGGCGGAACTTGCAGTGAGCTGAGATCCGGCCACTGCACTCCAGCCTGGGCGACAGTGAGACTCCATCTCAAAAAATAAATAAATAAATAAATAAATAAATTAATTAATTAATTAATTAATTAAAAAAATAAAAATTCATGAAATGTAAAAATTCCATGACATTTTCAAGATAAGGTTGATTTTATTTGGATATTCTACTAGGAAATTTAACAAAAACATAAAAATTTTGATCTTTTTCTTGATACAATCATTAGTTAAAAAATGACAGTCAAAAAAGAGGTGCGTTCTTGTTGCATTTTTTCCATAGTTTTTTTTAAAGACTGGAATTAAGCCTCCTGTTATTTCTATTTAATTTATCATAATAATCATTTTACTGTAATTTTTTTCCCATTTGGAGATGCTTTATTGGAAAACATCTATCCTACACTAGAAATTTTTGGTATCTCAAAGAAAAGAATCTTGCTCAACTGTGAGGAGCTCTTAAGTCACGTATAGTCTCTTTAGAATCATTGGTGGCTCAGTATTCTATGTAGAGGCCAGAGGGGATTGTTTCCTCCCTCCAGGGAAAAACATCACCAGCAGAGGTTTTTCTCTAAATGTGCAACATCCACAGTTCATAAATTTCTTGATATAGAGGAAGGGAATTCACATTCTTGGGAGAAGTAATGACAAAAAGACAGATGAGAGAATGTCGTCTGTGCAATTAGCTGATAATAACTCACTGACGCTGGCTTTATCCTTTCCAGATCTCAATCAGTAGTGGATCCTACAGTACTAAAACGCATGGATAAAAATGAGGAAGAAAACATGCAACCATTGCTTTCTCTGGACTAATAACTTCTCTACATCCCCTTCATGGATTAGAAATGGGAAGTATTGGTTTTCAGCAACAGGGACAGCACTGTGGAGGAATTACCAGCTGGAAACCGACTTATTCATGTTAATGTAGCATAATACATAATAAGGCATCAGGCTTTCCTTGGCCTGAACCATGGGGGCCCTAGGCTGGATTTTTAAAATGTCAATAATTTATTCTGTAAGTGCCAAGTTATTTGTAAATATAATGTAATCTTCATGTCAAGTTTGTAAATTTCAGTAGTAACTCAGTTTGGAAAAAGGTTGGCTCAGAAGTCCATGCCAATGGTATGAACTATAACAAAAAGTAGAAAAGACACAATCAAAGCTAATTAAATGTAGCCCTCTTTCCTATGAAGCCATATTTCAGCTATCATAGTGATTCTTTCATTGTTTTTCTCTGAAACTCTGTCAGTATTCAAACATACTCTTAAAGGGCACACACAACTAAATGATTCCAGGAAATTTTATGATTAATGTATTTTCTGTCTAGTGATTTTCATTTCAGAGAAATGTGTCTTAGTAACTATCATTGGCCTTGCATTTTGGAGACGAGGAATGGCAGATGAGCTGGTAAACTAAACACTTGAACTCTTCCATGTTGTTTAATTCTTGGAATCTTATGAAAAGATGTATTTCCTCAATTAAGATGTAGAATTGTAAAAGAGAGTGGATTCTTTTTAAATTGCTGTCTTCGCAATGTGTCCTTTATTCAAGACCCCATTATATTTCTCTCCAATGTACTCTAAGTACATTTCCTCCCCAAAACTCTTTGACCAAGAGAATGAGAATTCATATGTGAATAGTGTTTTGACAGCTAATTTTGAACATAAAATTTTCCACTTACAGATGAGGGGCTAATTTCTAATTGTTGTGCACTGGTTAAAAAGTATATCTATCTATATATATATATATATTCACACGTATATATTTTTACTGAGATCTAACAAATCCTTGATGTGACAGGCTTATAAAATAAATCATAGATATTCAATGATCTTATAGATAATTACATGAGATTACTCTGGAAAACTACTTCCACCGAAGTTAATGAATATGAGAAATAGTGAAACTGACTTTCAGTGTACCTATTTAAGGGAATTCCAATTTAATTTATAATGCAATTTTAAATATGTGCCATCTTATTTGAACTATATTTTTCCTTCAAAGAGGCAACAGATCTCAACATAGTGTAGGTAGCATCACGTGACAGAGAGCCAATTTTATTTTCAAATTTAAGTTAATTATCTTCGTGATCCTATTTATCCACAATTTCTTTCAGAAAAGGCTGAAAAAACACATTATATTCAGGAGATATAATGAAATCATCGGAAGGCATCTAAGACAGCATGTAATCATTTATACATTGATTTAGAAATTTGCATATTTAACATTTTATTTCATAAAATGTATACAATTTCAGCAAATTTTAATTTTTTTATTTTAAATTTCAAGGTGAAAAAAAGATTTTTATCACCCATAATAAATTTTGAGATTTAGAATTTACCATTAAAATATTCTTTTGGAAGAAAAATATCTCAGAAACTCTTGGAAATCATCAAAAATAAAGGCATGTGGCAGTCTTCACATTTTTTAGCCAAAAGCTTCAAAAATTTACTACAATTCTGCAGCCAAAAATTGTAAAAGCAAGCTGAGTACACCAATATACAGTGTATCAATGGACTGCCTCATGTGTGTAAAAATACATTCAGTAATACAAATGAAAGATACCTTAATAATGCCAACCTCCAGTCAAGTGCAGAAGAATAATGACTGTCAGGCACTCTGCTCTCCTTGTGACTTTTACAGAGATTGGAATGCACTGGGGACAACGTGTCTCAGCAGTTTCTACCTTTTTAAGAATTCTAAGCATTGATATTCTTACATTCTTGCCTACTTGACATACAGTTTGTAGCCATGGGCTTTATAGACTATATAAACCTTAGGCAGTATAATCCATTGGAATAAAATAGAAACATTGTAAGTGCAGAGGGCAGTCAACTTTTCATTCTCATGAGTTTCTCTTGATGTGTACCATTTATTTCCAGTTTTCAAAATTCTCCCAGTTTCAGATGTCAACCAGCATTGGCAGCTTCTTTCTCCTATCATAAAGTTAGTGTCATATATAAAAATAACTAGAAAGGCATATTTTATGTGTATGCCTATCTAATTATAAGTATCATTCACACTGTCTCCCAGACCCGCATTTGGAAAGTTTGCATTGCATTACTGCTCATCTTCAGATGAGTAATTGAGAGTTGGCTAGATTGTGTAAAAATATTTTAAAACGAATGAACAAATTACAATGATGATGCCTTTTGAAATCACCATATCTAGTTCATTCTGTGAATAAACTAATTTTCTAGTAATGTTTGTGAACCTTAGTCAAGGGATATTCATTCAACTTTATAAATTTACCCCTCAGCACCAGCTAGTTAGCACTGTTTAGTAATTTTTCCCTTCATGATATTCTGTGTCACATACCTATGTCTATGTATAACCTATACACTATACTTGTATGCCTGTAAACACTCCTATATTCTTGTATTTTAATTGCAATAGTATACCTCCTCATACCTCCTCTCTCTCTCTCTCACACACACTCTTACACACACACATTAACACACTAGACTGTCCTAATGAATTTTTCTCTGTACTTTGAGAGCTCTTTTAGTTGTCTTGTCACTTGAAATTTGTGGGCTTCAAAGAATTACCACATTTGACTTGGAATGGTGCAGTAGTCCATTTCCTTCTTTCACCCTACCTGTTCCATCTTCTATTTTTGATATCTTTTCTTTCTTCCAGTTATTTCAGGGGCAGGTGATTCCAAAGCTGATTTAAAAATAAGTAACTTCTCTTATCATGTTGTCAGTGATATTTGCCCGCATTTTTGACTATTATTTAAGAAGGAAGAGATTATCATGAAAATATACTCTAACAAATATGAAAAAGTGCCTCTTTGAAAATGGAATAAAACAGTGATACAGGCATATGGATTTTATTTGTACTCTCTTCCAAAAAGTAAATACATAAATCTATATTATAAAGGTGAAATATAGATGTCATTTGAAGAAGGATATTTAAGGCCTTTATTTGAGCATACTCGTACAGTATTAAGTCTCTGTTGTGTAAGTTAAATACAGTAACTTTAATACATGTTAATGATAAACATGACACTATGCTGAAATGATATACAAGTATTAAACAGAGTTTTGCAAGCAAGTTTTCAAAGTGGGCATGCATGAATTCTTTTATTTCAGTAATGGTTTGCATAAGTGTAGACAGGGATATTTCCTAAGTTTTTTCATACAGAATACTTATTTACTTTATAGTACCAAAAATTCATATATTCATAAGCAGGAAAGCCAAAAATTCATACATTCATACTTAGCTTCTTTTAACACTGTTAACTAGGCTATATTGTTAAACATGTGAAGCTTCCGTAATATTCCTGAGGGAACAGAAGTCCCTGTATTGCATCAAGAAATTGGAGAGTTGTTTTGGACATTGGGGAATATGTTTATGACTTCACAAAAAGACACCTTCAGAGCCATGGAGTATGTCTTCAGGGACAGGGTTCATTTGCTTCTACAATGTAAAAGTTTATGGACATGTCTGTGGTCCTTAAAGAAGTTACATTAAGAAAGTTCGCTAAGAGGCTTTACACTCTTCTGTTGTTTTATTTAAAGATCTGCCTTGTGTGGTTGGTGAATAATATCTCAGCTTCTTTTTTTGTGTATATTTATTAATGATTACATGAAAAGTTGCCATCAGCCATGAGGACACTTCAAACAATTTTTAACACACAAAATAAAATGAGCAGAGCTCTAGCATGATATTTGAACTTTCAGATATGGTATATGTACATTTTTACAACAATAAGCTCATAGGCATATATTCCATTTTAGATCTGCTGTATAAATACATAGCTTGAAACACAGTAATGCATTTGAAATTTGTGAGGTCACTGATCATACAAGAAGAGGCAGATTATAAACCAATGTATTGGAACAAAAGAAGATTGGTTAAATATGCAAGGTGTGTAATTATCTTCAGTAATGAAAAGGATTTGTTTTCTTGCTTTTGGTCTTTGGTTTTAATTGAAAAAATAGCTTCCCATATGCTACTGGAACTATTTGACATTATTTACTACATGAAAAGGGGCAAATAAGTAAAAATACAAAAGAAGCTTGGCTTTGTAACATTATTATATTATGATCTCAATGGCTTAGAGAATATATTCTTTTTTAAGAATTAAAGTTTTTATTTTATAAATATTTGGAGGTTAACATCAGACATGAAAATAGTGCTGTGGATTCTATTATGTACTAAATATGGGAATGAACACCCGGGTACGATAGGAAAAAAATACAAAATAACAACTTTGTAGATTGGAACACTCAAATTAGCTTTTTTTCAAGGAAGGAGGTGTACAAATGATGCTATTGAAATAAAAAAAATAGAAATCACTTAATTATAGGACTTAAATATAATCAAAGCACTCATGGTAAATAGTGGAAATTGTTAAAATTTAGAAGATGTTTTGTCTGTATTTGACTTTGTTTTAAGTCTCAATGCAAATATTTCTGTCCTTGATATCGGTGCATTTATTCTGTAAGACTTATTTCACCTGGTGAACGAGAGGGCCTTAGGTAAAAATCAAAATAAATTTTAACCACAGTTTTCAGAGTCAACCAATCCTCAACTACTTAAAAAAATTGCAGTGAATTTTAATTCATTTATATTTAACAGAGATACAAAGCATTATCTTGTTTCTAATCCAATTTTTCAATTTTTCAGATTCTATATTTGCTTAAACGATAAATAAAACTCAGAAAACCAAATAGTTTTGTTTTCAAAGCTATCTAGGAAAAATAAAAGATGTCTAACAGGAAATCATATAAATCCTTGAAGAATATTGAGTATATTATTTGCTATTTTACTCCAATGTTATTAATTTTTACTACTACATACTATTTATTTAGTACTACACAGTATTTACTACTTGGCCTTTTGAAGGAGTTATAAATTCTAGTACAGTATAATAAAATTTTTGGATAAGTATAAATTTCTGTTTAAAAGAAATGTCTACTTTTATTTTGTATATTTTATATTTTACATGTATACATTTATTTTGCACATGGTTAATGTTAAATTTGTGAGTCCCGGATCTGCTGCATCTATAAAATGGAGATTTCTTTTAAAAATCATCTAAAGATTAACAATATTTTTATTTTGAGAGAAATTGTGCTTAGCTATTTAAGTTAGGATTCCTCAAATTTGTGATATTTGCATGTGTGGAGATCAAAAAGGAAAATATATAGTAATTTGTTTCATCAAAATGACATATTCAATATGCTATAACTTCTAGTCAAACTTTCAAATGAAAGTTTGAAAGGAGTAAACTAATGTTTTAATTACATATAGCAAAGGAATGATCAGTAAATAAAACTACTAGGGTTTTCACATTTGCACATAAAATACCTGGATTAGGCAAGAGATTAAATTTAGGAATTTGAATTACAGAAAAGCATCAGTTTAAATAAAGCCTCAAAAAAGTAATCCCAGGTCAAAATATGACATGAAATTTTAAAAAATCAACCTGATTTGAGAAAGAATGCTTACTCAATAAATACACATTTGTGTCTTCTGTGAATTTCCCTCGTTTACCCTATTTGTGGATGAAATGTCATCTAAAAGGTATAAGAGATTCAATTACATTTACCTAGGACCATGTACAAGTAGACTTCGTGAATTTCTTTGGCTCAAACTCAGAGGATTTCCTTTACACAGAATTCTTGAGGTTATCAAGAATCATTATTGCTGCTCCCTCCTAAAGGCAGGCCAGGAGAAGCCACATTTCTGGCAGTAGTATCCTCGGTGGGAATGAACCGGGGCAACCAGAAAACACAGAGAAAGCCAGAGATATTGTCTCAACTCTCGTTACCAAAAAGTGTGTACCTTCTTCAGGAGGATCGAGTAGAAAATATTTTTAATTATAAGCAGAAAGCTATTTCAAAAAGTCAAACGTTTCTAATATCAATTGTTGAATACTTGACAAGTGAAAAGAGACCATGGGGAAGTGATGGTCAAATCTCTGTTGTGAAGCTAGTTTCCACATAGAAACATCATCAAGAACACGTACCTCTGAGCATCACTTCTTTCTCTAAAAATAAAAATAAATATGCTGTTTTCCCCCCTTTTTTTCTAATTGGTATCATAAAAGTATGAGACAGAAGCCACAAATGCTTTGTTGCCATTTAAGAAAAAAACCCTATATTATACATATATGAACATAATTCACTTAGTTGCATATGATTGAAATATTTGCATGCTGGTTTATAAATTATTACCTAAAAGTTTTATGAAATATAATCATAAAGTTTTAGTGCTAGAAAATTGTTGTGTTTTTTGTGTCTTGTATTCATAGGGAAGAGTGGTAATATCCCTTACTCCTCATTCATATAGCTAACAATTTTAATTGGATGGCCAATGGACATGGGAAATTTAACATTTACAAAACCAAACTACTTACACTCTGACCCTGCTTCCCCTTTAGCCTTCTCACCTCACTATGTGTGGACCCCAATTTCCAGTTTCTAGGAATAAAAATTTTGGAGTCATCCTCCCTTTCCTTCCTCTTTTTCTCTCAAAACTACATCCAATCAGCTAGCTCATGCTGTTGGGTCTTCAAAATATATCCACACTCTAACCACTTCTCCAATCTTCATCATCACTGCGTTGGCCCAAGTCTTCAACACTTTTCATCTGGAATATTTTAATAACCTGAAAACTAGTCTCCTTGCTGCCAGAGTCAATTTTCAACACATTAGCAAGAGTGAATCTCTTAAAATGTAACTCAGATCATTCTGTTCTCAAAACCCTCTGAAAGAGTAAAAGTCAATGTCTTTATATCGCGATGTGTATGAGAAGTGTTGATATGAAGGCAGTAAGCACCAGTATAGCAACATACCATGGTTTCTGATTGGGCTGACATTTTTGCCAGTAATATGCAAAAATAGTTGTTAAATACTTTAATTACTTGCTTTTGAGGTTCTCTACCCCATTCTTGTCTTTTCTTAGATCATCTCTTAAGAATCTCTCCTTTATCTACTGCTGCCAAACTGTCATCTTTGCTGTTCTGGGAACTTGCTAAGCATCCTCTGTCTCAGGACTTTTGCATTTCTGTTCCCTTTGCCTCTAATTTCAGATATCCACATGGTGCATTCCCTCATCTTCTTCAGGTCTTTGCTTAAATGTCGTCTTCTTTGTGAGGACTCTCTTTCCCAATTTTAGATGAAACAGCCCTGTTTTCCTTTCCTGCTGTATTTCCTCTCCATAGCATTTATCACTTGATACCCCATACAGATTATTTATTTACTTTACATTTTCCCTCAAAAGCAATGTGAACTCCACAAGGGCAGGAATTTTTTTCTGTCTGTTTACTACTGCATTACTGGTGCCTTGAACAGTTCCCGGAACTTAGAGAATCCAAAAGGATTTCATGAAGATCCTAATTTGTTTCAGCAAGTTATATAACAGCCAATAGTATGAATTGAAAGACAGTTTCTTGTTTTCTTAATTTAAAAGTTTTGTTATTTATCTTCAAAGGGGAAATTTTATCCTCTCATGATGATGAAATCATGAATCAAAAATGATATCCTCTTCTCCCCAATTGTAGTCTCTATCTCTGAGCCTAAGTTTTACGTCAGTGTTTCAGTTTTGTCTTTAGAAGTTACTCCATGGTCACTGGACCCTGTATCTATCCACATGGCTTACTCTTGGAGAGACTATAAGGTAGCACATGGGAAAAGTCATTTTGAGATTAAAACTATACGGAATTGTCCTTTATGGATTATCATAGTTAATTTCTATTTTTAAAAATCTGCAGGGAGTTAAAAGACCATAATTCGAGTATTGGAAGCCAGTTTAAGAGAATGTGACTATCTAGTTACTTTTTTTTATTATTATACTTTAAATTCTAGGGTACATGTGCACAACGTGCAGGTTTGTTACATATGTATACATGTGCCATGTTGGTGTGCTGCACCCATTAACTCGTCATTTACATCAGGTATACTTTTAATGGAAAGGAGAAGAGGGAAAAAAAAGAAAGACATTGTGTTCGTACCTTCTCTGTAACAATTATAAAATGAATGAGAAAGTATTTTGGTGTTTCTAAGGTCTTTCCATGATCTTGATATCTGTATATTACAGTCATTTAGTCTGTGAACTATTTTAACGGTTGGGTTTCATGTTACATATCTTTAAAGTTTTATGTTGAAAATTTATAGCTCTGACACAAGATGATAGAAATTGCTCATGCTCACATATATTTGAACTGGCTTTTCAATTTGTTCCCTTCTCTTTATTTTAATTTCAGCTATCGTTTTTAGAGCCTTACAGTCACAATTGTTCTTAACTATCCCAAATTTTTATTTCCTATTTGAACTGACTTCTCCATAATTTTAGTAACTAAATGACCTAGATATTGGTTCTTGGTGTGATAGGTTTATGATTTGTACCCTTTGCAATTTAACTTTTAATCCTTACCAAACCTGTTATTCCTTTTTCTCAGCTACATTGTTGTGCCTTGCCCAACTCTGTAAAAATTTAAGCCTCCTATTTTATAATCTCCTATCAGAACCTATATTAAGAAGACATTGAATTTAAAGGAACAGCAGGTTATGCTGAAGAAGAAATATAACCTGAAGAATAAGGATAGATATTTGAAAATGTTTCAGAAGTAGTCTTTTAGTGGCTTTGTGATGGGTAGGAGTTTTATTCCTCTTTGTGCACTATGTAGGACATTGTTCATCAATATAGATTATGTTTCTTGTCAGTTACACAAGGATATGGTAATCAGGGTTAACAATTTGGAAAACATTCTCTAGAGAAGAGACTAATGATTCTTGCTCACAAATAAGGCAGAATTTCCTTATGTTTCTTAATATCTGTTCCTTGATAGTCTGTACAGTGGAAACCATTTCCCTCTGTGACATCCTTGTGAACCTTTATGAATGTGTTTAGCATCACTTCAGACATAGAGTTCAAGCTCAAGTATACACAGCACATGAAAGATACTATAGTTCATGTTCTCTTAGGTGGCATTTTCTTTTCATAATTTCTTATGATTCAATCCTGAGGGTATGTTCCTTGGTAAATCGTGTTAATTATGTCCACTTTATAATGCATTCAACAATTTTACAAAACAGATAATTGCTTATTATATTCTGAAAACCATGATATTAATATTTTATTTCCTTTTTTAAAGAGAAACTATTGTCTTTTTTATTTCTGAGGATGAATGAAGTACTCTTAAATAAAATAACACTAAATGAAATTTCGGATTCAGAAATGCAGGTGTGTGTATATGCTTCTTTCAGCTTTTTCATCATTAACTAAATTTCTGTAAATTTAGAAAACATCATATCAAATAGCTATGAAGAAATTTGTCATATAGAGACATATGTATTTGGTGCTAGCATTTGGACGTATAAAATGCTTTAAAAACTGACTTAAAACATATATGGCCATATTGTAATATTTTGAAATTATTGTTGATTTGATCAAATATATTTGATACATTAGTATTATCTCCAAGTCATTAGAAAAAACTTCCTGACTTCTAGAATGATAGAATGGAGATAAAAGAAAGTGTCAGTTATATATAAAGTCTTCCCCTTAAAGGAGTGGACTGGGTTGAATAAAGATTTCCGTTTATTTCATTTTTTACACTAACATAACCTATGTTCTGTATACTGGAGGTATGGGAATGAACAAAACAAAGTCTTTGCCCTTCTGAAAGTCACTCTAGTGGAGACAACATATAAAAAGCCAGTAAGAGTTGCAAGTGCAATAAAGACCTACTAGTTTAATTGACTGCCAGCACACTGTTTTCTCATCAATAAAATAGGGAAATAATTGTACCAACAATATGAGCTAAGTTTCCTGTGTATCTTCTTGAAAACTTGGCTTCTTCCTTTTCATGGAAAACCCCAATATAATCCCCCCCTTATCCATGCTCTTTTGAGGATGGCGTTAGGTCATGTGTAGCCACAGTTGCTCTTTTATCATTTAGTGAATATTATAAATATGTTTTAACAAGTTTCTCAAAAATAGTAAAATAGCCCAGGCATGGTGGCTCATGCCTGTAATCCCTGCACTCTGAGAAGCTGAGATGGGTGAATCACCTGAGGTCAAGAGTTCAGACCAGCCTGGTCAACATAATGAAACTACATCTCTACTAAAAATGCAAAAAGTTAGCTGGGTGTGGTGGCACATGCCTGTAATTCCAGCTACTTGGGAGACTGAAGCAGGATAATAGCTTGAACCCACAAGGTTGAGGTTGCAGTGAGCCAAGATCACACCACTGCACTCCGGCCTGAGCAATAGAGTAAGACTCTGTCTCAAAAAAAAAAAGTAAAATAAACTGTAGAAACAACTCAATACTTTAAAAATAACTACAAATATCTAAGCAAAAATATTTTTAAATTTAGAATAATGATGAGGATATTTAACAATTATATAAAATATTCAAATAACAGATACTGCCAAGTAGATAATTATCAACATCTAAGAAAATACACAAAGTATAAACTTTCCTATTTCTTCTCATCCCAATAAAAGCTACCTCTTTTCTTTCTTTCTTCTTTCTTTCTTTCTTTCTTTC
>NC_045438.1:21945690-22009705 GCF_002776525.5 Piliocolobus tephrosceles
TTCTTTCTCTCTCTCTTTCTTTCTTTCTTTTCTTTTCTTTAGTTTTCTTTTGTTTTATTTTCTTTTGTTTTATTTTCTTTTTCTTTCAGATAATAGATGCCACTGCTAGAAGATCCTGTAGAGCTTTGGGGATAATGAAAACCTGGCTGGGTGCAGTAACTGACAGCTATAATCCTAGCACTTTGGGAGGCTGAAGCTGGATGATCACTTGAACCCAGGAGTTTGAGACTGCAATAAGCTATGATCGTGCCACTGCACTCCAGCCTGGGTGACAGAGCAAGACCCTATATCTAAAAAATAATCAAAATCAAAATCTCTAATTTTATTAGTATATAAATAGAGACATACAAGGTCTGTCTTGATAAAAGTGACATCACTAGTTAAGAGAAATACTAGTACTAAAACCAAGATTTCAACTGGTCTGGTCATGCTGCTGTTCCTTTTAATAAGTTTCCCGTGGCTCTCCTAAAACTTTTTCTATTAAATTCTATTCTACTTGGACATGACCTCATTTCCTTTTCCCTATATCATTAATTATGCTCAGAATTATTCATCAGTATTATATTAGGTAAACATCTACCAATGCAAAGGGGGACAACACTCAGGAATCTTTACATTGGAAAGAGATTGTACATATCCACTAGTTCCAACCTTTCAAGATTTTAGCATCAATGGATTTGGGATGAGCTCAGT
Source organism: Piliocolobus tephrosceles (assembly GCF_002776525.5). Taxonomy (NCBI): domain Eukaryota; kingdom Metazoa; phylum Chordata; class Mammalia; order Primates; family Cercopithecidae; genus Piliocolobus; species Piliocolobus tephrosceles. Next base: position 21,946,384 of record NC_045438.1, read on the forward strand.
CCAGTAGGAAGATGAGATTTCAACAGGCCTATGTCTAAATCAAATGATAGTCACTCAAGGAAGCCAAACTTTCCTGATTTTAGAAGCATGTGCTCCCTAACTTCAAGAAAAGAACTGTGTTCTCTGTGCCCTTTTCACTTTCCCTTGCAAATAGTCTTTATTTGGCTGACCAAAAGAGGAGCAGCTCAACACAGGTAGTCAACTTAGCTCTTTACTTTCTTCTCTACATTTGTCAATGATTTAAGGCAAGTAGAAGCTCAGGACGCTGACTTTTTCTATCATTACAGCTGCCAAGCAACTATGTCGTGTATCAGAAAGCTCTGATTCTGCATGGGAGAGAGTCCTTCCCAAAGGTTGATTCAGGAATTTTCCCTTATTCGATTAATTTATGAAATGCTTTTCTAATAAGACTTACCATAGTAATTTTATAGATTAGAATGTTAACACATTGGATTATCTTAGGTGTTATAAAAAAAAAAAAGGAGAGAAGTTGTAGATCTTAATAGATTGGTTTAATCTAAACATGCAAAAATATTTAATTTGATTCGCTACAAGGTAACTAAAAGGGTCTGCATCCGATATTGCTTGAGATTATTTTAGCATTGCTATTGTTGAGTTTGGAAAAAAGCAGCCTTGGAGTTACTTGGTCTCTCATTTTATCTAACTTTGAACTGCTTTTATATGGTTTTAAAAATAATGTGTGAAAACATTGCATTAGACTCACACTGAGGATATAAACATTACAGAGTCATACCCTCTTAAAATAATGCATTTTAAAAAACAGTATTTATCATACTATTCTCTTCTAAGCTGACAGTAATCTATTTTAAATAGAATTTCTTTCTGAGAAAAGAAATTATGTTTAAAAACAGCACAACTCCATGCATTATACCATAGATTATAAACTCCAAATGTATTAAGAATTTCAAATACTAAAAAAGAAAACCATAAAAGTATCAGTAGAAAGCATGAAAGAATGTCTTTATAACTTTGGGGTAGTGACCTTTATGCCAATTATTCAAATTCCAAAAGTTAAAAAAAGAATAAATTTCATCAAGTGAAATTTGAAATTTCTGTGTGAAAAAAAGTATAAGCAAAACCAAGACAACTGACAGCCTGGGAAAATTTTTCAACTCATATAACTGACATAGAGCTAACATCTCTAAATTAAAAAGCTTCTAGAAATTAATAAGAAAAGAAAAAAACTTAATAGAAAAGTAGCTAAAACTGCTGGGTGTGGTGGATCACGCCTGTAATCCCAGCACTTTGGGAGACAGAGGCAGGTGGATCACCTGAGCTCAGGAGTTTGAGATCAGCCTGGCCAATATATATAGTGAAACCCCGTCTTTACTAAAAAGTACAAAAATAGCAGGGTGTGGTGGCACAAGACTGTAGTCCCAACTACTTGCGAAACTGAAGCAGGAGAATTGCTTGAACCCGGGAGGAAGAGGTTACAGTGCGCCAAGATCACGCCACTGCGCTCCAGCCTGGGCGATAGAGAGAGACTCCATCTCTTGAAAAGAAAAAAAACAAAACAAACACAAAACAAAACAAACAAACAAAAAAACGAGAAAGAAAAGAAAAATAGACAGCTAATATGAACACATGGTTCAGAAAAAAGAAAATATAGTGACTCTAAAAATAAGAAAAGATGCTACACCATACACAAACTATGCAGTAGTTTCAAAACATACCCTCAAAGAGGCTGTGGGAAACATCTTTCCCCTACCTTACTGTCAGCAGACTACATTGATACAATTTCTGTGGATGACAATTTGGCAATATCTATTAAAACTACAAATGGAAGTAGCCTTTGACTCGCCGTTTCTCTTCTGGAAATGTATCCTTCAAACATACTTGCACATTTGAGAAATATATGTATAAGGATACTCATAGGTAAATTACAAGAACAAAAAAAAAAAGTTGAGGAAACTAAAAAAAAGTTAAAAAATATATAGTGTAGCCAAAGACAGGATACTGTAAAAATCTAACATAATCGACTTAAATTGATATAGCCAATCAAAAGAATAGTATGCAAATCTAAAAACAGTGAGGAAATACTTTGTGCAATGATATAGATCCCTAAGATATACTACTCAGAAAAAAAGTAAGGTACGGCTATTGTACTAGGTATGGTATGTGTGATGTTTCATGTAAATATGTGGCAATGAGGATAAAAATAAGTGGTCATATTTGCATGTATATTCTTAAGGAAACGTAGAAGGCTATAACAAGCTAATAATATCGGTTGTTTGTCTGGAAGAGTTAGAAACTGGGTGGATAGGGACAAGGTGAGAAGAAGATTTTCACTTTTCTACAATTTGTTTTCATTGTTGAACTTTGTATTATCTATTGACATTTTTTAAATGACTTAATCTTTTATTATCTTACATTATTTTGACATTGCAAATAGTTAAAGATTGTAATATGGATGTGTGTATATATTCTGTTATATATATATTTACATATATATGGTATCCTGTCTCTCTCTCTCTCTCTCTCTCTCTCTCTCTCTCTCTCTATATATATATATATATATATATATAAACTGCTCAGCCTAAGATACAGACCACTATCCATAGTTTTAAATCCTCTTGCATGTCTCTGATTTCTCCTTGAGGCCCTCTGATTTCCACTTAAAGCTAACTATCCCAAATTACATTGATTATTATTTTTATTTTTTGTATAGCTTAACACTTACGTATATATATCTAAAAATGTACCTTTGCATGCTTGAACTTTACTTAAATTTCTTACTATATGCATTTTTCCACAGCTTCCTATATTCACTCAATAGTATGTTTTTGAGTTTCATTTATGATGTTGCACTGAAGATTATACATTTTCACTCCTGTAAATTTGATTATCCAAAAGAGTACATGCAAGGTTGGAACGATCCCTTCTTTGAATGTTTGACAGAACTCAGTTAAATTAGCTGGGATTGGTACTTTCTCTATGGAAATATTTAAATTATTAATCTCATACCCTCAATGATTTTAGGACTAATGTTATTTTCAGTTTCTGGTTGAGTCCATTTTGTTATTGTATTTAATTTTCTAGGAATTTGACTATATTCAATGAGTTTTAAAATATTATTGCTTGCATTTTATAATATTTTCTACCCTTGAAAATATATACACTGCGTTTGTCTTTATTGCTCCTTTCTATTCTTCATATTATTATTTTTTTAATTCATGTTTTAATTAATTGAAGCCTTCTCTGTATAACTTAGCTGGAATTCTTGTACCTTTGCTTCCTATTCACTAATTCCACTATAATCTTTACTGTTTGCTTCTTCCTTGTGTAAAATTTTGTGAATCTTGTTTTTTTTGTTAAAAAAATAATTTCCTAATTTGTTTCTAATCTATTAAATTTAAGTCTTTCCTATTTTCTAATAAAAATTTTTTGAAAACGATGAATATTCCCTTGGGAAATGATTTTTTTTTCAAAATATCTTACATTTTTGCCTCTCATGTTTAATTCTAGACCTATGTGGAATTGAGATTCGTATGTAGTGAATGGTACAAATACTGCTTTTCCCTCTATTGACCAGGAGATAGTGTAGCCTGAAGTAATTATTTATTGTTCTGTGTTAAAAATGATCCCCTTGCTTTATTCTGTACCTTCAGTAACTATTCAAACCAAAACTTTGGATGAAACAAAGTCAGCAGAAGATCCAGCTCTGTGGCTGTCATTAGTCTCTGATATCCCTCCTTGGATCCTTAAACCTCTCTTGTATTTATAAAGTGAAGATTTCCTTTATTTTCTTGCCAGTTTAGATTTATTTAAATAGTATGGGGTTTTTGTTATTGTTGTTTGTATGACAGCATTTCTACCTGTGTTGTTGAAGGAGAAGTCGATGGTGTATTACATATCAGTAGTACAAGAAATCTATTAAATTTATTGTCATTATAAGAACTTGGAACTCCCACAGAATAAAGCCTTTGGGACGATGAACCTAACTTAGTTTTAAAGAAATTTACATTAATGTTGCTAATCCCTTTATGTGTTTTTTAAATCATCAACACTTTTGACATATGCCTCAATACAATGTGTTCCAATATTGTTCATTCAAGAAAAGAAAATTATGGGAGTAGGAAGCAAAATAGCCACTGATTTAAAAATATATATTCTAGATATTGTAGGTGCACATTAAGTAAGGTATTCTATATTGGTTGTAATTGACAATAAGTTTTCTTGGAATAACAATTGTTTCATCATTTATTTTTCTCTTAGAGACAATTTATGTAATGGCATAGGCAAAAAGCTTTTGTACACCTGGTGCCTGTGTACTCTTCCATAATATTAGGCAACACTTTCTGAGAGCATGGATACGCAAAAAGTATTCAACAAAGAGTCTGTCATTTCTTCTGGATTTCTTCTTTTTAAACAATCACATATGAGAAACGAATTCATTTTGGGATTATAGGAGGCAATGTTGAGATAACCAAAATAATCGGGTAGGCTTCTTTCTACTTCTGATTCTTCAGAACCTTCACGTTGTCTCTAAAGCAGTTTATTTACAAAAGTATTTTATACTTTCTGGAATGAGTGGTCCAGAATTATATAATTCTCCTACAAAATTTTTGCCTTATAAGATTTATGATGGTCTCTTACAGGATTTGTTATTTGTGGACCAACATGAAACCTGTCAAACATTGCTCAGAACCTAGGGTGACTTTTAGATTCCTAAGTAGTTTTCTACAATTGTCTGGATAAAAAGGTTCACAGTGGGTATTAACAATATGAATAGACTAATACAACTGATACTTATGAAAAAATCAGGGACAAACTAAGATAACCATGAGAGGAAGCCCTGATACCCTAGAACAGTGGTTAGGTGGTCACTCAGATCAGATTCTTGAGTTTAAGTCCTTTGCATTAGCTTACAAGGGCAGCCATAACAAAATGCCAGGGACCAGGTGACAGACAACAGAAATGTATGTCCTTGCAGTTCTGGAGTCTGGAGCCCAAGATCAAGGTGGTTTATTCTGAGGGTTGTCTCCTTGGTTGCAGATGACGCCTTCTTGATTCCTTCATATGGTTCTCCCTAGTGTTTTCTGTATGTTCAAATCTCCTCTTACAAGGATACTGGTCAGTTTGGATTAGGGCCCATCCTAATTGCTTCATTTTAGCTTAAGTACCACTTAAAGGCTCTATCTCCATGTCTTAGTTCATTTTCACGCTGCTGATGAAGACATACCCGAAACTGTAAAGAAAAAAATGTTTAATTGGACTTACAGTTCCACACAGCTAGGAAGGCCTCAGAATCATGGTGGGAAATGAAAGGCACTTCCTACATGGCGACAGCAGGAGGAAAACAAGGCAGAAGTGAAAGTGGAAACTCCTGATAAACCCATCAGGTCTCATGAGACTTATTCACTATCACGAGAATAACATGGGAAAGGCCAGCCCCCATGATTCAATTACCTCCCCCGGGCCCCTCCCACTACATGTGGGATTTCTAGGAGATACAATTCAAGGTAAGATTTGGGTGGGGACACAGCCAAACCATATTATTCTGCCCTTGGCTCCTCCAAATCTCATGTCTTCACATTTCAAAACCAATCATGCCTTCACAACAGTCCGCTAAAGTCTGAATTCATTTCAGCATTAACCCAAAAGTCCACAGTCGAAAGTTGCATTTGTGACAAGGCAAGTTCCTTCTGCCTATGAGCCTGTAAAATCAAAAGAAAACTAGTTGCTTCCTAAATACAATGGGGTACAGGTATTGGGTAAATAAGGAAGTTCCAAATGGGAGAAAATGGCCAAAGCAAAGGGTTTACAGGGCCCATGCAAGTCCAAAATCCAGCGGGGAAGTCAAATTTTAAAACTCCAAAATGATCTCCTTTGACTCCAGGTCTCACATCCAGGTCACACTGATGCAAAAGGTGGGTTCCCATGGTCTTGGGAAGCTCTGTCCCTGTGGATTTGCAGGGTACAGCCTCAATCCTGGCTGCTTTCATGGGCTGGCTTTTCCAGGCACACAGTGCAAGCTGCCAGTGGATCTACTATTATGGGATCTGGAGGACTGTGGCCCTCTTTTCACAGCTCCAGTAGGCAGTGCCCCAGTAGGAATTCTCTGGGGGAGAATTCCCCCAGAGAAATATGGGGGCTCTGACCCCACATTTCCCTTCTGCACTGCCCTAGCAGAGGTTCTCCATGAAGGCCCCACCCCTGCAGCAAACTTTTGCCTGGGCATCCAGGCATTTCCATGCATCTTCTGAAATCTAGATGGAGGTTCCCAAATCTCAGTTACTGACTTCTGTGCACCCACAGGTTCAACACCACGTGGAAACTGCCAAAGCCTAGGGCTTCCACCATCTGAAGCTACAGTTCAAGCTATACATTGACCCCTTTCAGCCATGGCTGGAGCATCTGGGACACAGGGCACCAAGTCCCTAGGTTGCAGACAGCACTGCGACCCTAGGCTCATCCCAGGAAACCACATTTTTCTCCTGGCCTCTGGGCCTGTGATGGGAGGGGCTGCTGTAAAGGTCTCTAACATGGCCTGGAGACATTTTCCCATGGTCTTGGAGATTAACATTAGTCTCCTTGCTACTTATGCAAATTTCTGCAGCCAGCTTGAATTTCTCCTCAAAAAAATGGGTTTTTCTTTTTTTTTTCTTTTTTTTTTTTTTATTATACTTTAAATTCTAGGGTACATGTGCATAACGTGCAGGTTTGTTACATATGTATATATGTGCCATGTTGGTGTGCTGCACCCATCAACTCGTCAGCACCCATCAATTCATCATTTATATCAGGTATAACTCCCCAATGCAATCTCTCCCCCCTCCCCCCTCCCCATGATAGGCCCCATTGTGTGATGTTCCCCTTCCCGAGTCCAAGTGAGCTCATTGTTCAGTTCCCACCTATGAGTGAGAACATGCGGTGTTTGGTTTTCTCTTCTTGTGATAGTTTGCTAAGAATGATGGTTTCCAGCTGCATCCATGTCCCTACAAAGGACGCAAACTCATCCTTTTTTATGGCTGCATAGTATTCCATGGTGTATATGTGCCACATTTTCTTAATCCATTCTGTCACTGATGGACATTTGGGTTGATTCCAAGTCTTTGCTATTGTGAATAGTGCCGCAATATACATACGTGTGCATGTGTCTTTGTAGTAGCATAGTTTATAATCCTTTGGGTATATCCCCAGTAGTGGGATGGCTGGGTCATATGGTACATCTAGTTCTAGATCTTTGAGGAATTGCCATACTGTTTTCCATAATGGTTGAACTAGTTTACAATCCCACCAACAGTGTAAAAGTGTTCCTATTTCTCCACATCCTCTCCAACACCTGTTGTTTCCTGATTTTTTAATGATTGCCATTCTAACTGGTGTGAGATGGTATCTCATTGTGGTTTTGATTTGCATTTCTCTGATGGAACGTACCTCAAAATAATAAGAGCTATGTATGACAAACCCACAGCTAATATCATACTGAATGGGCAAAAACTGGAAAAATTCCCTTTGAAAACTGGCACAAGACAGGGATGCCCTCTCTCACCACTCCTATTTAACATAGTGTTGGAAGTTCTGGCTAGGGCAATCAGGCAAGAGAAAGAAATCAAGGGTATTCAGTTAGGAAAAGAAGAAGTCAAATTGTCCCTGTTTGCAGATGACATGATTGTATATTTAGAAAACCCCATCGTCTCAGCCCAAAATCTTCTTAAGCTGATAAGCAACTTCAGCAAAGTCTCAGGATACAAAATTAATGTGCAAAAATCACAAGCATTCTTATACACCAGTAATAGACAAGCAGAGAGCCAAATCAGGAATGAACTTCCATTCACAATTGCTTCAAAGAGAATAAAATACCTAGGAATCCAACTTACAAGGGATGTAAACGACCTCTTCAAGGAGAACTACAAACCACTGCTCAGTGAAATCAAAGAGGACACAAACAAATGGAAGAACATACCATGCTCATGGATAGGAAGAATCAATATCGTGAAAATGGCCATACTGCCCAAGGTTATTTATAGATTCAATGCCATCCCCATCAAGCTACCAATGAGTTTCTTCACCGAATTGGAAAAAACTGCTTTAAAGTTCATATGGAACCAAAAAAGAGCCCGCATTGCCAAGACAATCCTAAGTCAAAAGGACAAAGCCGGAGGCGTCACGCTACCTGACTTCAAACTATACTACAAGGCTACAGTAACCAAAACAGCATGGTACTGGTACCAAAACAGAGATATAGACCAATGGAACAGAACGGAGTCCTCAGAAATAATGCCACACATCTACAACCATCTGATCTTTGACAAACCTGAGAAAAACAAGAAATGGGGAAAGGATTCCCTATTTAATAAATGGTGCTGGGAAAATTGGCTAGCCATAAGTAGAAAGCTGAAACTGGATCCTTTCCTTACTCCTTATACGAAGATTAATTCAAGGTGGATTAGAGACTTAAATGTTAGACCTAATACCATAAAAACCCTAGAAGAAAATCTAGGTAGTACCATTCAGGACATAGGCATGGGCAAGGACTTCATGTCTAAAACACCAAAAGCAACGGCAGCAAAAGCCAAAATTGACAAATGGGATCTAATTAAACTAAAGAGCTTCTGCACAGCAAAAGAAACTACCATCAGAGTGAACCGGAAACCTACAGAATGGGAGAAAATTTTTGCAATCTACGCATCTGACAAAGGGCTAATTTCCAGAATCTACAAAGAACTCAAACAAATATACAAGAAAAAAACAAACAACCCCATCAAAAAGTGGGGAAAGGATATGAACAGACATTTCTCAAAAGAAGACATTCATACAGCCAACAGACACATGAAAAAATGCTCATCATCACTCGCCAAAAAAATTGGTTTTTCTTTTCTACTTCATCGTAAGGCAGAAAATTTTCTGGACTTTGACGTTCTGTTTCCCTTTTAAAACCAAATGCTTTTAACAGCACCCAGGTGAAATTTTGAATGCCTCACTGCTTAGAAATTTCTTCCTCCAGATCCCCTAAATCATCTCTCTCAAGTTCAAAATTCCACAAATCTCTAGGGCAGGGGCAAAATGCTGCCATTCTCTTTGCTAAAACATAACAAGAATCACCTTTGTTCCAGTTCCAAACAAGTTCCTCATCTCTGTCTGGGACCACCTCAGTCTGTACCTAATTGTTTGTATCACTAACAACATTTTTGTCAAAGCCATTCAACAAGTCTCTAGGAGGTTCCAAACTTTCCTGTATTTTCCTGTCTTCTTATGAGCCCTCCAAACTGTTCCAACCTCTGCCTATTACCCAGTTCCAAAGTTGCTTCCACATTTTTGGATATCTTTCCAGCAGCGCCCTACTCTACTGGTATGGATTTACTGTATTAGTTCATTTTCATGCTGCTGATAAAGACATATTCAAAACTGGGAATAAAAGAGGTTTAATTGGACTTATAGTTCCACATGGCTGGGGGACCTCAAAATCATGGCGATAGGCAAAAGACACTTCTTACATGGCAGCAGCAAGAGAAAAATGAGGAGGAAGCAAAAGCAAAAACCCCTGATAAACCCATCAGATCTTGTGAGACTTATTCACAATTATGAGAATAGCATGGGAAAGACTGGTCCCCATTATTCAATTACTTCCCCTGGGTCCCTCCAACAACATGTGGGAATTCTAGGAGATACAAATGAAGTTGAAATTTGGGTGGGGACAGAGCCAGACCATATCACTCCAAATATATTCACAGTCTGAGGTCCTGAGGGTTAGGGCTTCAACATATGAATTTTAAGGAAACACAGTTCAGACCATAATATCCATCCTTGTCATTTAGCAGCTGAAGACATCAGGCTATTTTTTTTTCCTCTTTTGTATGTCTTAGGATTGTTGTGAGTATTAAAGGAAAAGGCACATGCTGAGCACTTAGGTTAACGCCGGGTAAAAGCAAATGTTGGTGATTGGTTTTAATTATGATGTAATAGAAACTTTACATTTTTACATTTAGGTGAAAAATTATAAAATACAAAGAAATAAGATAATAGTGTGAAGTGTGGTGTTAATGTAAAGGAGGGCATCTAAAACTGGAGGTCATAAACCTAGTACCTCTTTTGCTCCAAATTAGTCTGTTATATTTATAATTGTAGTAGGTTTTTCCCAGGTCCTCGAACTCCATTTGAAGACAGAAGAAACAAAAAGTGTTTCTGGCCTGTGTCTCTTGCCTTGTAGACCATCCATTTCTATCTTTTCTTACCATTGAGTAATTCTTGCCCCTACCCCCCTATCAATGGGAGGTTGCAGCTTACAAAGGGCAAATGGGAAATGGAAAAATGTCAGCAGAGTCACGAAGTTGAACTAGAAGATGGGGAGACAAGACTTTTCAGTTTGAGGTGAGTGTTTTTAAGTAACATTAAAAACTATGTCAAAGAAAAGTCTCAAATAATAATGAATGTTGAAATAATATTGGTCATTATGTTTACTGAGTGTTGTTAACAGTACAGACAATCTAACTAATGATTATTGAATTATTAAGTCACTAAACACTGAATTATTTTACTTTATTTATTATTGAATATATAACATTCTACTTTTTAAACATTTTTAATAAACATGAAATAAGGGAGACCATCTTATGTTCCATGTACTTTTCAAATGAAAGGTAGTTATTTTTATACTTTATTTTGATGAAAGTAAAGATTTTCTGAATATGAGTTCAGAGTAATAAATGATAGAAGCAGGATTTTTAAAAACGTACTTAGTTATCTAATACCTAAGATATTTCTACTATAGCTTTCTGCTACCTACATGTGCCTTGATATTACCAGAAAGTTAATTTAATCAGGATATTCTGCTATTTAAAGAATTCTAATTCATAGACATTTTGCAATATGTGTTATACTGTGCAGCATATCAAGCATGTTATAGCTAATATGTTTTGCGTAATCCACACAGATTAGTTGTATAACTGCTAATGGAAATGAATTTAAGTAATTTTATAGTAATAAAAAATTTCTCTCTGTTATGTTTATGTATTGCAATGTGGCTTTCACTATTGATATATTTGCCAAATGTGTCAACAAAAGCAAGATTTAAAATACACGGAAGACCTATCCCATAAAAACAGTTCTATCTACATATTTTGACAGATTTTTAGTGCAATGTAATGACTAGTGATGTGAAAATTATGGTGTGTGAATGCCATTATTTCTATATCAAAGGCAAAGCTGAATGAAATATATGAATTTAAAATAAGAATGGACACTCTCAAAAAGGATATTCATATTGGAAGTGTATATTAAATCTAAGCCTCTTGGAAATAATCACCAGGAAATGGCTTCTAATGTTCTGTGAAAATAGTACAAATGTGGCATGTGCATTACATGTGTTAGAACTTTTAAAAGATTTACTTTTTAAGCAAAATCACTTTATAGACTGGGCATGGTGGCTCATACCTGTAATCCCAGAACTTTGGGAGACCAAGGTGGGCGGATCACTTGATGTCAGGAGTGCGAGACCAGCCTGGTCAATACGGTGAAACCCTATCTCTATTAAAAATACAAGAATTAGCTGGGCGTGGTGGTGCACATCTGTAATTCCAGCTACTCAGGAGGCTGAGGCAGGAGAATCCCATGAACCCTGGAGGCAGAGGCTGCAGTGAGCCGAGATCGTGCCACTGCGCTCCAGCCTGGGTGACAGAGTGAGACTCTGTCTTAAAAAATTTTAAAAATCACTGTGAAAAAGAAGAAAAGTGTTAGAAAACTATCTCTAATGCTTTGTTATTTGCAAACAAGTGAGTTTTATTAGGGTATACGTGATCTCCATTGCATGGAGCATGGCTCTCCTTTCTCTAGATAGGCTTGGCAAGTGAAACATCCAAAACACATGGCATGAGGAGCATTAAAATGCTCATCTTCATCCTTATCTCTCTTAATTTAAAAAAATCTCTTACACTGGCTCTGTTTGTCTGATCTTATCTTATTACGTGTTCTTCAAGATGACATAGTGACAGAGACGTTGAATAGATTTCTGGGAACTCTAACAACTAAAGCCGACCGTTACTTGGTTGATTAGATTAACAACATGCCTCCTACCAGTTTCCCATAATAAATAGTAACAGGAGTTTTGAAAAAATTAAAGAAGTATAAAGAGAGAGATGAGAAATTATAAAATAAAATTTTAGTTGCTTAAAAAAACATTCTGGATGGAGCCCTCTGGAATGAGAAACAAGAAGTTGCATAAAGTGAATCCTTTGATTCTTTCTATAGCTAGATAGGTGACATAAAGGATCTTTATAGGACACAGAATGTTCTTTATGGAACAGGGAAACATTGACATATTTTGAAAAAAAAAAAAATTAAATTGGCCCAGCTCTCACTCCCGAGTGGTGGGGGTGGAGAACATTGCTTGATAGCACAATATCTCAGTTGGGTATTTTTGCAATTTACGTGACAAAAGTAATTTGGCAGCCAGTCACAGTCGATGGAAATTCTGAAAGCTAATAATTCACGGTGCAGTGCTGTTTGTGGGACATTATTCCTAATTTTAAACTCTTTAATTTACCTCCCATGTGATTCCCGATTAGAAAGAAAATGCATAAAAATACTGAAAAGAAAACAGAAGCCATAGGCTAGAGAGATTTTGCTAATTGTTTTTATAACATAAATCCTGCTTTTCCCAATTATAGTAAATCAGTGAGTCCACTTCATATATAATATGTTTAAATAGAAAAACAGGATATTCATTTATAGCAACACGTACAAGCAGCACAACTAGAATGGGTACGATACACAAATTTTTAAAAATGAATACCTGAGCAAACAAGAAAATAAAGGAAATATTCAACATTCCTGCTTCTATCATTTATTACTCTGAACTCATATTCAGAAAATCTTTACTTTCATCACAATAAAGTATAAAAATAACTACCTTTCATTTAAAAAGTACATGATACATAATATGATCTCCCTCATTTTATGTTTATTAAAAATGTTTAAAAAGGAGAATGTTATATATTCAATAATAAATAAAGTAAAAGTGGTGGGTTTGTGAAATGGAGAGGTGGGAAGTTGGTGGAGAAGTTTGCTATTTTTGGGCCCAAGGAAATCAGGACTGAGATCCTATACTAATGTAGTTCCCACAAAGAGGTGTACTCAAAGTAAAAGGTTAGAATAGAAAGAGCCCACTCACCCCCAGAGGTAAACCCACCCTCATAAGGAGCCTAATAAGCCTCAGTCTGGGTTCTGGTGTCAAACACAAGTCTCCTTTGAGAATTCATCACCATCGACCTCCTTGTTGCTCGTGTGGACTAGAGGTTCCAATTTATACTACATGAGTGGTCCAGAAAACCATAATCAGAAATCCTGTTTAAAAAGCAGACCCAATAGGCAGCACCCCTGGAAGGCCCGTGAAAAACAAATACACCATTCTGGAGACACGGTCAACCCATGTTCTCGGGATTTCCACAGAGAAAAGCTTCCTGAAGAGAAGCTCACCATCCAGTTTTAAAATCCAGGAGGAATGAATTTACCATGAACAGGAATCATCAGCTACAAGAAACTGTAAAAAGCATATCATCTCCCAGAAAGTTTCAGATACGAAACTATCAAAGATTATAAAATACGCAAGTGTGCCTACTGATTTATTTATTCAACCTTCTTAATAGATTCACACCTTGTTTTTTGCATTCAATAAATTGAGGACTTGAATATGAAAATAAAAATTTTAGAAGAAAGTACAGAAGAATATTTAATGCTAGAATAGGAAAGAATTTATTAAATCCTCCTTCCAAATAATTGTAAAGGAAGTGAGAGATAAGTTTGACTATATTAAAAATAAAATCCCCTATACAGAAAAAGATATCACAAATAAATGATAAGCTAGAGACTAGCGAAGGCTTTCTGCGAAGAACATATCCAACAAAGATTTGAATCTGGAATATATAAGTAACTTCTGGAAATGAAAATGAAGAGGTAGATAACGCAGTAGAAAAGTGAGCAAAGTCTTTGAGAGAAAAATAAGAAACCTGAATTGCCAAAAAAATACATAGAAGATGCTCACTAGATATTAGAGAAATATGAGTTAAAGTAACATCATGATACTATACAAAAATTAGGAAACTTCTAAACATTTTATAATACCAAGTTTTGCTGAGGTTTCTGGAGACAGTATAATTAGTGTCACCTTTTTGGAGAGTAATTTGGCAATATCTAATAAAATTGGAAATATGGAATCCTTTCACTCTCAAGGGTATATTCTAGAGAATTTCAACATGCACACAATGAGATTAGGTACAACAATTTTCCTTATATGATTTGTAGTAGCTAACAAATTAAAAACCATCTCAAATTCATCAAGAGAAGAACAAATAGTTACATTGTGATATATTTCACCTTGGAATGCTATACAGCAATTAAAATAACTGGTGCTACATGTATAAAAATTTTGAAATGATACCCATATTATTATGCAACTTATGTAAAATTTAATATTAAGAAAAAGAATATTTTATTCATATAAAGCAAAACTATAACAACATAACAAAGTCAAAAATTGATTACCTGTGGGGAAAGAAAAAGGGAAGTATGATCAAGCAGGAATTTAAAGTAGCTTTAAATATATGTATTTTTTAAAAAGAAATACATATTTTAAAAATAGTGTATTTTAAAAAAATAATTATCTTAATTTCTTTTAAGTTTTGATCAAGATGCATGGTGAGGTATATGAGTCTTTATTTTATTATTCTTTAAAATTTCCTGTATGTTTGAAATATTTCACTATAAAAAGGAATGTCATGATTTTGGCTTACTCCACCACTATATAAATATTGTCCTGACAAATAATTTTGATGAAGTGCCATTCTGTTAACCTGCCCAAAAGGCCCACATGTGTCCATGTTTTCAAGGCCCTGTAAAATGTGGTTAAATTAGGCCCAGGTGCCATTTAAGGTGAACATTGTTCTCTGTGCAAGCTGCTTATTAGGGTAGTGTTTAGCTATCTCAGTTCTACTAAAGAGAGTCAGAGAGATTGATCCTCATCAAATGACTAGTCTGCAAGACTGTTTTTATGGACTGAATTGTGTTCCTCTAAAATTCATATGATGAAGGCACAATTCCTGATATGACTCTGGTTGGAAATAGGGCCTCTAAAAAGGTAATTAAGGTTAAATGAGGTCATAAGGGTGGGACCCTGATCTAATATGACTGTTTTCTTTATAAGATCTTCTTATAAGGGACAT
This sequence comes from Piliocolobus tephrosceles, assembly GCF_002776525.5. NCBI lineage: Eukaryota > Metazoa > Chordata > Mammalia > Primates > Cercopithecidae > Piliocolobus > Piliocolobus tephrosceles. The sequence goes on from NC_045438.1 coordinate 21,961,563, forward strand.
GAAAGATGCCCATATGCAGAGGAAAAAGTCACAGCAGGAAAGAGACTGTCAGAGGAGAGAGAGCTCAGGAGAAACCAAACCTCCCACCACCTTGATCTTAGACTTCCAGGCCTTAGAGCTGTGAAAAACTGCATTTTTGTTGTTTAAGTCAATGAGGTTGTGATATTTTGTGGGATGGAATTTTTTGGCATGAAATTTTGTGATTTGGAAGCACTAGCAAATAAATACAGCTATTATAGCATGAAAAGATATGAGATTGAAAGCCTAGAAATAGATGAAGGACCAGAAGCTGACAAGTTAATTAGTCTATGAAACTGAAGATATTAAAGGAACGCCAAATGGCCTTTTCAGCAAAGTTGCTGGCTGTATCAGATCGCCTAATATAAACATTTCCTAGCAGCACCAGGTGGGCCATGGCCTCATTCTAACATCAGATGATTGTCAGCATGGCTGAACACCCAAGTATAAATCATGTCTACAAGTAGAAATAGATTCTGCTGTAGCTATTGTTACAAATAGCTTTCTTTGTTTTGAGTTTTATACTTTGTTTATATTATTTATCACACAATACCCTATAAATTCTGGCATATTAGTAATTACTCCAAGGTTTCGTGCACAAGTGCCTAATTTAAGTCCATTTTCTGTTGTTAAAAGGTAGAAACTATAGGAAAAAAACAAAACAAAACAAAAAAAACAAACAAACAGAAACAAACAAACAGCACAACCAGGTCTTAAATGGGCTTCGGGTTCCATGATTTTAATGATATGTTAGTCTTTGAGTGTTTTTTTTTTTTTTTCTCTGAGATAGACTCTCACCCTGTCTCCCAGGCTGGAGTGCAGTGGCGCGATCTCTGCTCACTGCTCACTGCAAGCTCCGCCTCCTGGGTTCTCGCCGTTCTCCTGCCTCAGCCTCCCCAGTAGCTGGGACTACAGGCGCCCGCCACCACGCCCGGCTTATTTTTGTTGTATTTTTAGTAGAGATGGGGTTTCACCGTGTTAGCCAGGATGGTCTCCATCTGCTGACCTCGTGATCCGCCCGCCTCGGCCTCCCGAAGTGCTGGGATTACAGGCGTGAGCCCCCATCCCGGCCTAGTCTTTGAACTTTAAAAAATAATGTTAGTGTTACCCGTTACTGCTTCTTCTCAGACATGAAGTTAAGCCAAGGGAAGGACTAAATAAGAAGAATGAATGATGGTAGTCTCAGCTAAAAGAACATTGGATTACTATGGAAATAAGACAATTAATATAACACTTATAATGATATCGACCAGTTTTTGAGCCCTTGTCTTACACCTGGGTCTATGCTCTGCGTTTTATATATTTTGTTCAATTAAATCTTTAAAACCGCTGTAAAGATTTAAACCACTTTAAAACCACTTTAAAACTATAGAGTGGATACTAAGATTAGCCAAAATTCTCAGATAAGAAAACCGCCATTTAGTGACATCAATTAATCTGCTCAAGGACAGTGTCAGGATCTGAATCCAATTCTTTCTGATTCATAAACCTAGGACTTTGTCTTAGTCCATTTGGAATGCCATAACCAAATACAACAGATGGGGTGTCTTATAAACAACAGCAATTTATTTCTCACTGTTCTGGAGGCTGAGAATTCCAAAATCAAGACACCAGCATATTCAGTGACTGATGATGGCAAACTTTCTCATAGACTGCTCTTCTCACTGTAACTTTACACGGCAGTCCATAGAGGAGTCTCTCTAAGGTCTCTTCCATGAAGGCCCTAATCCCATTCATGATGTCTCTGCCCATATGACTTAATAACCTCCCAAAGACCCCATTTTCTAATACCATCATCTTAAGGGTGAGGATTTGAACATATAAACTTTGAGGACACATAAGCATTCAGATCATAGCAGCATCTTTAACCACTGCAACATACTGCTCCACAAAGGACAGATATTTCTTTTAAGAAATTACAGAAGTCAACGTGAAGCATTATAACTAAAATCTCTTGTACATTATCAGCAGTCAGAAGACAGCAAAGCTGAAGACTGCCTCTGCTTTGCCCTGCATAGTTTCAGGACACCTTGTACTTCAACTCATGTTTGCTGATGACTCAGTGTGGCTGACATCTCCATGACACACAAATTAGACCAGAGAAGCAAGGCTCTCCCTGAGCTGGAGTTGGCCCTCAAGGTGGTGTATACCAATCAGATCTATCCTTGGAGGACTCCATAATCAGATTTGGGAGGTCTGGAAGGAGGCCAGACTTTCTATTCAGCAGGAGTGGGCTGAGATTCAGCTGTAAATAGAAGAGAAAGACTGCCATAGCAGTGGAAAATAACTATGTAGCCCTGGCTTGTCCATTTCACATAAATGCCGCAATGATTCATCTTTGAGTTGATAAACATGTTTTCCTAAGTGAAAGTCAGACAGACAGGATGTGATTCCCAGCTAGAAGGGCTTCATTACTAAAGGATTATAGAGAGAAGCTGCTCAGCCTATGCCTTTGCCATGCTCGAAATAGATTTGTGCTGGGGGCACAATTTTTCCTTTCAGTGAAATTCAGATAAGGGGAAATTCTGGCATTTTATTGTAGTGGGTCTTTAGTCTTACTTTCCTTTTATTTCTCATAGTGACACAGGTCCAGTGTCATATTCAGGGCTCACATTAAGAATATCAGCAGTGCTCACTGACTTCAGTGACATAGTCACCAATGTATACCCAAACCTGAGGGGGAAAAAAAGGCCACAGCCTCAGGATTTGAAATATAGATGACACTGTTAGACTCAGGATCTATGTTTAGAAAGAAATTAGGCACGTAGCCACCAGAGAGATGCAAGGAAAATACCACACCTCAGTTATTAAGGCATCAAGTTTACTTTACAGGTTCTTGTTTACAGGTTCTTGTGAACCCGAGTTCACCACCATCACCCCACACCACTCCAGACTTTCAAAAATCACTTTATAATTCCCAGGGGAGAATTATAAATCAATGATGATCGATTGCTCTGTAGGATATGTAAATAAGTAAAACCAATGGGCATGGGGAACCCAATTCACTGCTTCCCTTGTGACAAGATTGATTTCAAGTCAATCCAGCACTGAACAAACATGTATTGGTCATGTAATATTTGGTAGACCCCATCTGGTTGCTGGGATAGGAATATGAATAAGAAGCAGCTTTTAACTTTGAGGGCCTTACAACCCAGTAAGGAAGACAGAAGCAAAGACAGAAGTCAGTATAATGTGGCATGAAAAATTGTAGAATTAGAAAGTATACATATGTAACAAACCTGCACATTATGCACATGTACTCTAGAACTTAAAGTATTAAAAAAAAAAAAAAAGAATTAGAAAGTATGATGAGAAGAATAATGAAGGAGCAAATTTTTCCTGACTGAAAGTAGAGTTAGGAACAAAAACAGAATTGCAGAAAGCTGGAGATAGGAGCTCGATAGGGTGTAAATGTGTGTCCCCTCCAAATATCAAGTTGTTGTGTGATCCTAAATGTTGGCAGAGGGGCCTGCTGGGAGGTATTTGGATCATTGGGGCAGATGACTCTTAAATGTCTTGGTCCCCTCCCCATGGCAATGAGTTCACTTGAAACCTGGCTGTTTAAAGACCCAGTACCTCCCCACTCGCTCTTGCTTCCTCTCTGATCACCTTCTTTCCTTCCCTTCTAATTTGACCAAAAGCTTCCTGAAGCTTCACCAGAAGCTGAACAGATGCGAGTGTGCAGCCTGTGCAGCCTGCAGAACTGTGAGCCGAATAAACCTCTTTTCTTTATAAATTACCCAGTCTCAGGTATTCCTTTATAGCAACACAAAATGGACTAAAACAGAGATGATATTGTGATAGATTTTAAAGTCTGAGAAAATCATTTTTCAGGTAGGCTAGTGAAGAAAGGCATTGTAAGCCTGGGGAAGAATGTGGGCAAAATCATAGCAGAGGGCCTGTGTGTGGTATATTTTAGGAACAGTGACACATCAGGCATGGCTGTAGAGTGAGGTTTTGTGGGGACAGTGTGGAGGCAAAACTAGAAAGGCACATTGCAAGTAGGTTGTAGGGTAAGTGGGGCAGGTTGTGGGTGGGAGTGGGGAAGTGGGGAGTAACATTGTGGCCTTTTTTGCTGTAGAAGGTGGAATACCAGCGCAGAGGCCTTTCAACAAGAATCTGACAGGATCTGAGTTCAGATATAGATAAACCACCTCTATCAATTTATTTATCTTTTATTAAATTATTCTGCATTTTTCTTGTATGTAAAACCTGCCTTTCATAAGGCTATATTTTAATCAGAAGTGCATTTATCAGGCAGTGCCATCAAAGTAGAAGGCAGAACATGGAAGAATGGAAAATCAGGAGAGTAATTTTATCTCCAGGAAAGAAAATGAGCATTGAAAGGTCAATGTTCTGTCCTTTGCCTCTTGAGGCTGACAAATCTAGACACAAGGAGTCAGAGTTGGTACTCTTTTTGGCCTTAATGATAGTAATATCAAGATTCTTTCAAAGCACACAATGGCACTCATAAGAAGGGTTCTGCTTACCAGACAAGCCTCATTCTCCGGCACTGCCATGTGGGAACCCTCAGCTTCTGTTTTACAGCATGAGCTTCAGGAGACTGAATTCACCATAATTTCTTCTTTCTGTGCTTTTTCATATTCTGATAAATACTTAAAATAGTCTTTCATTTAATACCCTTTTTTACTGGATAATTCCTATTAATTCTTCCAGCTCATATATAATCTGCTCTAGGAAGCCTTCCTTGAACATTCTGAACCTGGATTAGTTTTTCCGTTATGTGTCTCAATGATATCTCACAAATATTTTCATTGTACCAATTTTCCCATTGTATTAAAGTTGCTTAATTTTTTCTACATGAAATTGGAAGATTTTGGTAGGCAGTTTATCCTACCACAGTATTCTTAATGTCCTATACTTAGAAGATCCTCCAAATGTTTGTTAAATCTAATGCAACAGAATGAGAAAAAGAAATAAATTTAATTATTTAAAGTCAGATAAGGGACTCTTCTATAGCAAAGGCCTGGCAAGTAAATATAGGTAGATCATAAAGAAAGCCTTTTCTTTCTTCAATATGGCAGAAAAGTTGAATAGTTGAAGAGCGTGGCCAGCATATAATAAAGGACAATAAATTGGCAATACGTGACAAAATGTATATGTGCTTGAAAACCAAAGTCAGTTTTAGGGAGAAGGTCATTAGCCTCTCGATGCCCCATTTTCATTTCCAAGGATGAAGAATCTTTAAAGTTTAGGTGTAAATGGCGCCTGTGGGAACCTAAGATAAACATCATTATCTCTATATCCTCGTTTGTCCCCTAAAACCTTAATAAGCAATAGTTACTCCATACAGAAAATAGTGAAATTATAATGTTTAATAGGCTTTTCAGGTGACACCTATTGGAAGAAGAAAAAGATTATAGTTACTCTTCCAGAAACAGAAACTCATTGACTTGGATTTAAGTTAGAGATAGAAGCACAGTGCCTGGATTTTAGCTCTTACACCTCTCTATCTACACTGCATCCAGTTACCAAGTCATGTTGATTCTGCCTGCTAAATAGTTCTCAAATCCATTTACTTTTCTATGTCCTCTTCCTTAATCCTAGCTTTATGGACTATCTCAATAATATTTTATTTGGTTTTTCATATTTGACACATTATTTTAAAGTACAAGACTGAGTGTACCAATCCTAAAATTAAAACCCTTCCAAAGAAGTCTTCCTAATGTTTTGGGATTAGATACAAAATGTGGAGTGTAGATCCTCCATTCTGGGCCCCAGCAGCTTCTGTCTGTGCTCTCCTTCTTGAACACTTTTACTACTGCCCACTCAATCTCTGCCATGGTGACTGTCACAAACTAATTGTCATTCTTAACATTTTCTTCATCTGTGTGCTTAGAAAATATCTATGGGTTTTCTATTGCCATCTAATAAATCACCACAAATTTAGCAGCTTAAAACCATAGTTTTCAAGAAAATCACCACAAATTTAGCAGCTTAAAACCATAATTTTCAAGAAAACCACCACAAATTTAGCAGCTTAAAACTATAGTTTTCAAGAGTCAGGAGGAGTCTGCGCATAATTTAGTTGAGTGTTCTGCTTAGGGGCTCGTGAGGTTGTAATTAAAATAAAAGTCTGGGATATGATCTCATCTAAGCTTTGGGTGTACTTCCAACCTCAATGGTTGTATGAGTAATTCAGTTCCTTGTGACCAAAGGATTGAGAACTTCAGCTCCTGGAAATCACCACCATTCCCTGCCACATGAGTCTCTCCACAGCATGGCGGTTTGCTTCTTCAAGGCCAGCAGGAGACTATTTCCACATCTTCAGGTCTGAATTCTAGATCCTGCTTGAAAATGCTGACCTGACTAGTACAGGCTCACTCAGGGAAAACTCCCTTTTGAGTCCTTTAAAGTCAACTGATTAAGATTTTCATCACATCTGCAAAATCTCTTTACCTTTGCCTTGTAACCTAATCTGATCAAAGAAATAACATTCAATCACATTCACAGGTCCTACTCAAACTCAAGAGGGGGGGCTTATAGGGGTATAACTCTTTGGAGGAGATCTTAGAATTTTGCTTAACTCACTCGGATCTGTAACTTCATTTGAGTTCATCTTTCCTCATTCTAACCCTTACTAAAACTGTAATCAAATCAGGCATCATGAGCTCAGATGCCTACAGTGACTGGCAGGTTTTGTTAATAAGTAAAGTGACAGTAAAGAGTGCTAGAAAATGTGATGATTTCAAAGGCTTTTGGTCATCGAAGTAACCCAAATCTCCTAAACTCTAGTCAATTATTTCTTTGCAGAATTATGGCCCAGCAGCCTTATCTAACTTTTTCAGATCAGCCAGGAATCCAGACATGTGTGTGTGTTTGTGTGTATGTGTGTGTGTGCGTGCATGTGCGCGTATGTGTGTTTGTTATGCAGTGAATGTGTTTCCCAAAACTTCATATCTTGAAGCCTGATTCCCTGATGTGATAGTATTTGAAGGTGTGGACTTTGGGAGGTAATTAGGTAATGAGGGTGCAGCCCTTATTAATATTTGTGCCCTTATAAGAGGGATCTCAGAGAGCTTGCTCTCTTTCTGCTATATGAGGATACAAGGAGAAAACAACCATTTGCAAACCAGGAAGAATGCCCTTATTATATACCATATTTGCCAACATCTTGATCTTGGATCTTCCAGCCTCCAGACTGCAAAAAATAAATTTCTGTTGCTTAAATATTCTGTTTTAGTAGTTCTAACTGACTGACACAGTGTCTGAGCATAAAATATTCTGATTTACAAATGTTCTAATTAATTCAAATGATAAAAACTCTCCCCAGACCAATAGTATGCAGAATAAATAAATATATTTTCAGTCAGGATTTTTCCTTGTGCTATTACTTTGAAAATTTTAAGTGATTCCATCAAGATTATAAGTTATACATATCTTTTTCAATACATTTTTACCCTTGTAGACTATAACTCCATGAGAACCTGGATTATATTCCTCTTATTCATTTATATAGTCCAGCACTTAACACATTGAGGACACATAATGGATAATCAATACATATTTGTTGAATGGATTAATAAATGGAAACCTTGTGAATTCTCAGCAAGGTAGACCTGAGTTAAAATTTTAACTCACCAACTTGGCAGTTGGGTCTTTGATGAATTGTTAACATTCTGAACCTTACTTTCATTATGTACAAAATGGATTATCTATAACTACTAGTTTTATTGTGAGGACTAACTGAAACCATGAATATAAATGACATAGGATAGCAGTTTCTCATTGTAGGATGATTTTTCTTTTTTAGAGATGGCTCACAGATATGAGTGAATGAGTGTACAGTATGTTTTAGCACTAAATACTTCAACCATCTACTTTTGTATAATTTCTATGTTTTAAAGTTACAGTGGTGGATGGTCTTATCAAATTCAAGTATTATATAGGGAAATTATGTATGTATGTTACTCTCTATACATAGAAGATATATAAAAATTACTTTGTATATATACAATTTACATATCTCAAAGGCTGATAGTTTTGGTTAAGGTCATAGAGTTGGATCTTTGGCAAGGAGTGCAGGGAGCAGGGAAAGAGGTGGTGCTGAGGTGAATGAGGCAGTGTGATGTATGCAGATCCTCTTCTCTGCCTCCCACACAGAAAGCATGAAAAAGGAGCTACTCTCTAGTAACAATATTCCTTTGAAATATTTTCAAAGGAAATGAAACCACAATTTGTTCCTAACTGCTTTATTTCACAAACACTATCAGGAAGGGAAATTCCTATTGTATTTAGTGGATGCATTAAATTCTGGACATTAGTATTATGCTTTTTCCAGGTATAATTACAAGCATTTTCATAAGCAGACAATTATAGACAGCTTATAATTTATTATTGTATGGTTATAAAATAAAGGAACAAAAAAGAAAAAAATCTTCTTTTAAAATAATGCATGCTTTAGTTAAAATGATCAGATAAATCCACATGAGCAAAGACAAAAAAAAGTCACAGGAAGCACTTCTGAAGAAAGATCAGTCCATCATGTTAGGAATATTCAGTGATATTGTCCTTATTTCATTTTTTAGGCTTCCACTGTGTCTACAGTGGTAGCTATTTTATTTTGTTGTACATCAGAAGATGAGAATGTGCTTAAGGGAATTTGATCGAATTAGTATTACATTGCTGACCTTTAGTAAGGAACACACCAAATGAATTCAAGAGTAGCATTGAAATATATTGGTTACACATAGCAAATATTCTAAAGGTTCAAGAGTACCAAAAATTTAACTTTATAATTACAAGCAAATGCAGTACAAGATTTTAGAATCCGAATTGTTCATAGCTGTAGGGAATCATTTCAACAAACGATTCTTGGGGGAGAAATACAATCAAATGAAGCTGAACCATGTAACAAAATTAACAGTATGAACTTGGTAAACTCCTTCCTACTAAATGTATTAATATCATCAAAGACAATCTCTCCTACCATCTGCAGAAGCAGTGAGAACCTATAAGAGTAAATAACTCCTACAATTGTTCAATTTGTTATTACCAAACTTGTGAAATTATTTTATTATTTACTTTTTAAGACATTATCTTTTATAAACATTAAAAATTTTGCACTGCTATTTGCTGTATTTTTAAATGTAGAAGCAAGCAAAAAATCATCTAGCTGCAAAATAGACCCAAATACATTTCTTCTGCTTTTTATCTTTTTCAAGGTCATAATAATTCAATTTTTACCTTTTGCAGGTGCTACCCTGGAACTAACCAGGAAAAATACTTTTGACTACATAAAACAAGACAGATTTGGGATTAAGAAATAGGGAGTTTAACAGATGTGTACTTTGTTTTACATAGTAAACGTATTTCCAAAATTATATATTAATGTGAAGCAAACAAGGAGTTATTTATGCATGTAAGTGGTAGCTGAACTTATTTAAGTAAATAATATTGCCCAGGGAATATTAGTCTCCATCCTGGTGCCAACTGAGATGCCTACATTTATTCCTTAGTCACTGTAAGAAGGCATGCTCACAGTGGCCCGTTTGACTCACAGGGCATTGTAGAAAATATCTGCTGCTGCTCTGAGCTAAGAGCTGACAATTTTGGAAGGAAACTCAGGTGTTAAGCCAGGATGGCCTGTATGACCCTCAGTTTTGCTCCAGGAGCTTGAAAATATGGCACTCCTCAATCCTGTGTACCCAGATCAGACCATTCATGCTCTTAACATCTTTCTTTGTGTGCTTTCATCTTGGCATGTATTGCCTTAGTCAAGGACTTCACTCCAGTTTTCCCTTCTTCTTGTATCACCTTCTTTTCTTCTCATTGGATCATTCACCTCAACAAAAATATATACTATTGTTTCTCCCACCTTCAAAACAGAACAGAAAACCTCCTTTGACCTCACATTCTTTTCTAGCTATTCCTGAATTCTCTGCTCTCTTCTAGTGCAGATCTCTTTTAAAGTGCTCTTGGTTTTTGCAGTCTCCAATTCTGTGCCTCAGTTGTTTCGTGAATTTGTTCCAGCTTTTTATCTCTACCTCTCAATAAAAGTTGCTAGTGTCAAGGTCATCAATAACCTCCATAATAATAGATCAACAAATTCAAATTCTAGCCTTCATTTTTCTTGATTTTTCAGCAACATTTGAAATACCCTTTCCTTCTTGTATTAAACATTGTCTTGTCTTGCCTTCTGGAAGAGCATTCTTGTTTACTTTGAATTGTTCTACATGGATAGAATCCATCTTCTTCACAACTAAACATGTCATGCTCCAGGCTTAGTTCTCAGCTATCTTCTATTCTCCAACTGAATTTATGCTCCTTCATTCTCAGGATTTTAATATCATTTATATATGGATGACTCTCACATTCATGTCTTCAACCCTAACTTGCCTCCTAAGCTATATATTTTTATCTCCAAATTTATACTTGAGTTTCCTTTAAGGTATGCAATAATTATCCCAAATTAGCTTAAGTTAAAATAAATTCTTGACAATTGTCTTTCAAGTACCTTCATTCTTTAGCCTTAAATAATGGTTCTGGCGAATAATTTTGTCTCTCACAGGACATTTGGCAATGTCTGAAGATACTTCCAAGTGTCACAAGGGGTGTATGCTACTGACATCTATATTCAATATCCAGCCAAAGTGGAAAGCTTCATTCTCCTCTTCCTCTCACCCTCATGTTCAACCCATTGGCAAACCTTGTCAAATCTACTTTGAAAATATATCTGGAATTCCTCATCAGTTCCAGTGCTACTTCTCCATTCTATGCCACCATCAACTCTCACCTACATTAATTTATCTCCTGTCCCAACTAGTCTCCCTTTTTCTACTAGTGCAGATGAAAGTTCTACACATTAGCCAAAGCAATCCTTTTAGAACACGTAGGAACCTCCAGAGGCTTCTTGTCTACCTCAGAATGACATTCAGAGCTTTAACTTTTCTTCATAGCCTGTTTACATTTTTAAAAATTATTTGTCTCATCCTACCAACAGTATAAACTTAAAAGAACAGTGACTCTGCTTTGTTTATTGCAGTATTCCAGAGCCTAAAAGAATATAGTATACATAGTAGGTACATAATACATATTTATGGATTGAATAAATATCCACAAGGCAAGTGTATTAGTCTGCTTTCACACTGGTATAAAGAACTGCCTGAGACTGGGTAATTTATAAAGAAAATAGGTTTAATTGACTCACAGTTCCACATTGCTGGGGAGACCTCAGAAAACTTACAATCATGGTGGAAAGCAAAGGAGAAGCAAGCATCTTCTTCACAGGGCAGCAGGACGGAGTGAGTACAAGCAGAGAAATGCCAGGTGCTTATAAATCCATTGGAACTTGTGAGACTCACTCACTATCACAAGAACAGCTGGGGAAACCGCCCCCATGATCCAATGACCTCCCATCAACTCCCTCCCTAACATGTGGATATTACAATTTCAGATGAGATTTAGGTGGGGACACGGAACCAAACCCTATTATTGAGTCTTGCTTGATGGCCCAGTTAGTAAGGATCTTCCAAACACTCTGGAGTGGACAATACTAACTGCAGAAAAAGCCATGAAGTTAGAATGTGCTTTAAAAATATCCCTTCTTAGTAAAATAGAATGTTGGTAGCCCTATGGTAGCCCCCCATTTAAAGAAAAGTATTCATGTCTTAAAAAATTCAAGTTCTGGGGATCCTGGTATAGATTTTTATAAAGTCTTCCCATCCCCCTTTCTCTTTCCACAAATCTAAATTAGGACCAAATTCTTCCCTGCATAAGCTACTACAACATCCTCCTGACAAGTCATTAACTAACTTTAATTCACCATTTTCTGCATTAAAAAGCATTTGAAAACTAACCCATTGTTTGTCTAATTAAGATAAAGAGTCTCTTTTTGACATTGATGTTCTTGATGATACAAGTCCAAATAAATTTCCAGTTTTAGTTTTCACTATTCCTTCAGATAGATTTGCCACTGAGCAATTCTAGGTCACCTTTTAAGTTTATGTTTTTTGAACTTCATGTCTTTACTTAACCTGGTCTCTCTAGATAAAATGATGGAATTCTCTTATTACAATCTGCAACACCCCACCCTTTGATATTCTACAGAATTATTGAGGTTCACTTAAAATGACATTTTTCCTTATAAGACCTCCCCTATATTCCCTGAGAAGTGACTTTCCTTCCCTTAAATGCCACAGAGCTCAATTAGTAGTTTCTTTATGTTCTAGTCTTCCTTCAACCAGGCATTGAAACGTACAGATTTGTCTTTTCTCTTAGATGGCACATTCTTAAGGAAAGTTTTTTCTTTTTTTTTTTTTTTTTATAACTTTCTTAAAACTTACCAAAATATATTTGGATTTAATATAATAGCATATAATGTGTGTGAGCTTCACATTTTCAATAGTATTGTAAGTTCCTTAAGGTCTACAATTGCGCCAGATCTTTTTGCATTGTATACACTATCTTTTGAATACCATAATTCCTAGATCCATAGTAAAAGCTTAATAAGGAATAGTCAAACAAAGTGCCTGAAAACTTTTAACATTTGTAATGAAAATAAGTGTGTTAGAAATATATGCTTCTATATCTATGATAAACTGAATTCTAAATTTTATTTGTGAAGAAAGACATACAAAATGCAAGACCTTGCTGTTTTTATTTATGAACATTTTAATTTACATTAATATTTTGATGGTATTAGCTTTCCTTTTAGCACAGCTAAACAAAACTCTTTTTTGGACTCAAAACTTATCATTATCCTATGAACTAGACGTATTGAATCTTTCCCATATCGTTCATTCTCTTTTCCCTGCTGGGATAACTTCTATGAATTTCTAAGAATAGCTTAAAATGTTTTTATCAAGAAGCCTTACCTGAACTTCTCAATATATTTCTGATAGAAAACTCTATCTAGCTGCTTTAAAATGTGAATAAAATGCTGTTTTATTATTTTTCTCTATATCCAAACATAATTGAATGTCTTATATAGCTAACAAAGTTAACATGTGGAAAAATTAGCACACCACTGATGAAATATATTGTCTTTGTGTTAAAAAATTGAAACTATATATCTTGGCTATGAAGAATTGTGCTGACTTTCTGGGCAAATTCTCCCATTAGGCTAGGGTCTCTCTCCTGCGTAAGAGATCTGGTCTAGATATACATATCCTTCTGCATCATCCATTTTTCTCTTTACCAAATATTCCCCCCAGAATATAAATATGCCAAGTCTTTCCTATTCTAAACAACACACCACCTCTACACACAATTTCCTTAGAATCCTCTAGTTCCTGCTTGCTCCCCCCTGCATTTAACAGCCAAGGCTTCTGAAAGAATAGTTAAAACTTCCTTTCCACTTCCCCAATATTCTTCAAACCAAGGCATTATGGCTTTGATTCTCATGATGATTCACTCTATGTGTCAACTTATCTAGGCCATGTATACCCAGGTATTTGGTCAAATATTATCATAGATGTTTCTGTGAAGGCATGGTTTTTAGATGAGATAAACATTAAATCAGTAGACTAAGTAAAGCAGATTATCCTCCATAATATGAGCATACCTAATCCAATCAGGTGAAGGCTATAATAAAAACAAGACTGATCTCTCAAGAAAGAAAGGGATTTCTGCCAGCAGACTGCCTTTGGACTCAAACCCCCAATGTTGGCTCTTCCCTAGGTCTCCAGTCTGTTGGCTGACCATGCAGATTGTGGACTTGCCATCCTTCACAATTGTATAAGCCAAGTCCACAAAACAAATCTCTCTCTCTCGCTCTCTCTCATGCATATGTCATATATATAAAACCACCAGTGACTTCCTCTCTACCCACTCTTTTCAGTCAATTTTAAACTTCTCTTACTCTTTAAATATTTCTAGTATTGGATTCTTTTTATTTATCTGTTTTTCATTAAATCTTATGGATTCCATTGCCAAATGCATATGAATAGTTCCAACATCCGTCTTAGTTTTCTTTCCACAAGCATATTTATATACACTGGTGTCAAGTAATTTGCTTTTCAGTCTTTTCCTCTTCCTATCCTTTTGAATTCTAGAACTGTTCTCACCATCCACTCCAAAATTGAAGTGGAAAACATGTTAGATCTTCACAACGCTTCATCAGTTTCCACCTCCAAACAAATACAAACTTCATTCACTTTTATTTATGTGTTTGTGTTTGTGTGCATTAGAAGAGTTTTGGATTTGTAGTTTTTTTTTTTTTTTTTTTCCACAGTCTATAAGTATTTCACTATTTTCTGGACTCTATTGTTCATTGATAGGTCATCTGCCATTCTTGCTGTTTCTCTAGAAAATAATTCAATAATTCTCAGGCTACATTGAAGGTCCTATTTTTTTGTCTTTGCTTTTAAGCAATTTTACCCTAATGCTCTCAAATACAGGTTCTTTTAAAAAATACTGCCAGTTTTGGAAAGTGTTATGTCATTATCACTTTAAGTTATTTATCTGTCCTATCCTTTCTCTCTCTGAAATTTTTGACATGTATCTTAGACATTTTCATGAAATCTGATAAATGACTTAGGCTCTTTTTAATGAATTTTTGTTGTTTTCTATTCGTGCTTCAATTTGAATAACTTATATTGACCTATTTTCCAATTTAGTAACCTATGACTAACAAGCTGATAAATATTTAATAAATCTTTTTTTAAAATGATTTCAACTTTTTTTTTTAGATTTAGGGAATACATGTGTAGGTTTGTTACATGGGCTTATTGTATAATGCTGAGATTCAGAGTATAAATGATTCTTCCACTCAGATAGTGATCATAGTAGCCAACAGGTATTTTTCAGCCCCTGCCCCACACCCTCTCTCCTTCATCTAGTGGTTCCTTGTGTCTATTATTTCATCCTTATGTCTGTGTGTATCCAAAGTTTATCTCCCACTTATAAGTAAGAAAATGCAGCATTTGGTTTTATGTTCCAGTGTCAATTCACTTAGGATAATGGCCTCCAGCTGCATTCATGTTGCTGCAAAGGACATGATTTTATTCTTTTTATGGCTGCATAGTATTCTGTGGCATATATGTAACACATTGTCTAGTGAATAGTGCTGCAATGAACATATGAGCACATGTGTCTTTTTTATAGAACAATTTCCTTTCCTTTAGGAATATACCCAGTAATCAGCTTGCTGGGTCAAATGATAGTTCTGTTCTAAGTTATTTGAGCAACCTCCAAGCCACTTTCCATAGTGGATGAAACCATTGACATCCCCACCAGTGGTGTAAAAGTAAGTGGTGTATTAGTAAGTGGTGTATAAGCGTTCTCTTCTCTCCACAGCATTGCCAGCACCTTTTTTTTTTTTTTTTTGACTTTTTAATAATAGTCATTCTGATTGGTGTGAGATAGTATCCCATTGTCATTTTGATTGGCATTTCTGTAATGATTAGTGATGATGAGCATTTTTTCATGTTTGTGGGCTGCCTGTATGTATTCTTTTGAGAAGTGTCTGTTCATGTCCTTTGACCATTTTTTAATGGGGCTATTTGTTTTTGCTTGTTGTGCTGTTTAAATTTCTTAAAATTTCTGGATATTAAACCTTTGTCAGTTGTATAGTTTATGAATATTTTCTTTCATTCCGTATGTTGTCTGTTCACTCTGTTAATAGTTTCTCTTGCTGCAGAGAAGCTCTTTAGTTGGGTCCCACTTGTTAATTTTCATTTTTGTTGCAATTGCTTTCGACGTCTTAGAATAAGTACTTTGCCAAGAGTGAAATCAGGAAGAGTATTTTCTAGATTTTATTCTAGGGTTTTAAAGTTTGAGGTCTTATGTTTAAAGTTTTAACCTATCTTGGGTTAATTTTTGTACATGGCGAAAGGTGGGGGCCCTGTTTCATTCTTCTCCATGTGGCCAGCCAGTTATCTTAGCACAATTTGTTGAATGAAGAGACCTTTCCCCACCATTTATTTTTGTTTACCTTGTTGATGCTCAGATAGTTGCAGGTGTATGGCTTTATTTTGGGGTTCTCTATTATGTTCCATTGGTCTATGTGTCTGTTTTGAACCAGTACCATACTGTTTCGGTTACTGTGGCCATATGGTATAATTTGAGGTCAGGTAATGTAAGGTCTCCAGTTTTATTCCTTTTGCTTAGGATTTCTTTGGCTATTAAGACTCTTCTTTGGCTCCATATGAATTTTAGAAAATACTTTTTTAAGTCTGTGAAAAATATTGCTGGTAGTTTGATAGAGATAGTGATGAATCTACAGAATGTTTTGGGGAGTATGGCCATTTTAATGATATTGTTTCTTCTAATCGTGAGCATGGACTGTTTTTCTATTTGTTTGTGTCATCTATAATTTCTTTTGGCAGTGTTTTGTAGTTCTTCCTGTAGCAGTCTTTCACTTTTTGGTTAGATATATTCCTAAGTATTTGCATGTGTGTGTATGTGTGTGTGTGTATGGCTATTGTAAATGGGATTGCATTCTTGATTTGGCTCTCAGCTTAAATGCTATTGGTGTATAGAAATTCTTCTAATTTTTCTACATAGATTTTGTATTATGAAACTTTATCAAAGTTGTTCATCAGTTCTAGGAGCCTTTTGGCAGAGTCTAAGGTTTTTTTAGGTCTATAATCATATCTTCAGTGAAGAGAGATAATTTCACTTCTTTTTCTATTTACATGCCTTTTTTTTTTTTTCTGTTGCCTGATTGCTCTTGCTAAGACTTCCAGCAGTATGTTGAATAGGAGTGGTGAGAGTGAACATCCTGTTCTTCAGTGGAATGCTTCCAGCACTTCCTCATTCAATACGACATTGGCTGTGGGTTTTCCATAAATGGCTTTTACTATTTTGAGGTATCTTCCTTTGATGCTTGGTTTACTGAGGATTTTTATCATAAAGGGATATTGAATTTTAACAAAAGCTTTCTCAGCATCTGTCAAGGTGATCATAAGATTTTTGTTTTTAATCCTGTTTATGTCATGAACACATTTATTTATTTGCATATGTTGAATCAACCTTGCATTCTAGAATAAAGCCTTCTTGATCCTGATGAATTAACTTTTTGTTGTGTAAGGATTTTGCATCCGTGTTCATCAGGGATATTGGCCAATAGTTTTCTTTTTTCTATTGTGTTTTTTCCAGGTTCTGGTATCAAGATGGCTTCATAGCATCATCCCTCCTCCTGATGGCTGGATTCCCTCTCCCATTTTTTTTTTTTTTTTTTTTTTTGTGAATTATTCAAGTAGAATTGATATCAGCTCTTCTTGGTTCATCTGTTAAAATTTGACTGTGAATCCATCTGGTCCAGGTTAGTTGGTAAGTTCTTTATTACTGATTCCATTTTGAAACATGGTATCGATTGGTTCTGGGTTTTAATTTCTTCCTTTTTTAATCTTAAGAGATTGTGTGTTTCCAAAAATTAATCAATTTCTTTTAGATTTTCTAGTTTGTGTGCACAGAGGTGTTGGTAATAGTCTTTGATAGTCATTTGTATTTCTGTAGGATCACTTACAATGTCCCCTTTGTCATTTTTTATTTTGCTCTTTTTTTCTTTGTTAATCTAGCTAGAAGCCTATTGATCTTATTTATTCTTTCAAACAACCAACTTTTGGCTTCATTGGTCCTTTGTGTGGATTTCTAGGTCTCAATTTTGTCCACTTCTTCTCTGATTTCAGTTGTTTATTTTCTTCATCTAACTTTGTTGTTAGTTTGTTCTTATTATTCTAGTTCCTCCAGGTGTGTTGTTAGATCATCTATTTGAGATCTTTTGATATTATTGATGTAGGCATTTAGCACTATACACTTTCCTCTTAACACTGCTTTTGCTGCATCTCAGATATTTTGTTATGTGATGTCATGTCTCTGTTTTCATTAATTCCAAGGATTTTTTTATTTCAGCCTAAATTTCACTGTGTACTAAAAAGTCATTCAGAAGCCAGTTGTTTAATTTCCATGTAATTGTATGGTTTTGAAAGATCGTCTTGTTATTGATTTCTATTTTTATCATACTGTGGTCTGAGAGTATGGTTGGTATGGTTTTAAATTTTTGAATTTATTGAGACTGACTTTGTGGCCAAGAATGTGGTTGATCTTAGAGTATGTTCTGTCTGCTGATGAGAAGAATGTATATTCTGTGGTTGCTGGGTGGAGTAGTCTGTAGATATCTATTAGGCCTAATTGATCAAGTGTCAAATTTAAGACAATAATTTATTTGTCAGTTTTCTGCCTTGATGATCTGTCTAATGCTGTCAGTGGGGGTGCTGAAGTCCCTCATTATTATTGTCTGGCTGTCTAAGTCTTTTTGTAGATCTAGACTTTCTTGTTTTATTAGTCTATGTGCTGCAATGTTGGGTGCATATATATTTAGGATATATATATTTAAGTCTTCCTGCTGAATTGACTCCTTTATAATTGAGTAATGTCTTTCTTTGTTCTGTCTTGTTGTTGTTGGTTCAAAGTCTCTTTTGTCTGATATAAGAATAACAACCTCTGCTCTTTTTTGTTTTCTTTTGCCATGATAGATCTTTCTTCAACTCTTTATTTTGTGCCTATGGATGTCATTACTTGTGAGATGGGTCTTCTGAAGATAGCAGACATGTGGGCATTGTTTTTTTTAAATCCAACTTTCCACTCTGTAACTTTTAAGTAGGATGTTTAGACAATTTGTGTTCAAGGTTAATATTAATATGTGAGGTTTTTATCCTATCATGAAGTTGTTAGCTGGTTGTTTTGTAGATTTTATCATATAGTTGCTTTGTGGGGTCTGTGTGCTATATAATTAAGCGTGTTTTTGCAGCGGCAAATATTGATCTTTCATTTCCATGTTTAGAAATCCCTTAAGGATCTCTTGTAATGCTGGTCTAATGGTAATGAATTCTCTTAGTGATTGTTTGTCTGGAAGATATTTTATTTCTCCCTCGATCATGAAGCTTAGTTGGGCAGGAAGTGAAATTCTTCATTGGAATTTCTTTTCTTTGAGATTGCCAAAAACAGGTTACCAATCTCTTCTGGATTGTAAGACTTCTGCTGAGAAGTTTGTTGTTAGCCTGATAGAGTTCCCCTTGTATATGATCTGATCTTTTTCTCTAGTTGACTTTAAGATTTACCTTAAGCATGTTCCTTTGACAGTCTGTGACTATATGCCTTGGTGAAGTTCTTTTTGTATAGTATCTCACAAGTGTTCTCTGGATTTATTGTATCTGGTTTCCTAGCTCTTTAGCAAGATCAGGGAAATTGTCTTGAATTAGTTCCTCAAATATGTTTTCCAAGTGGTTTACCTTTTCTCCTTATCTTTCAGGAATGCCAATAATTTGTAGGTTTGGTCACTTTACATAATTCCATATTTCTTGAAGACTTTGTTAATTTTTCTCAATTCTTTTCTCCTTATTTTTGTCTGACTGGGTTACTTTTAGAGAATAGTATTCAAGCTCAGAAATTCTTTCTTCTATTTGGTCTAATCTATTGACAAAATTTCAGTTGCATTTTGAAATTTTTTAAATGAGTCTTTCAATTCCAGAAACTGATTGATTTCTTTGTAAGATGTTTATCTCTTCCTTCATTTCCTGAATTGACTTTGACATTTCTTTATGTTGATTTTCAACATTGTCTTAGATCTCATTGAGCTTCCTTGCTTTGAGTTTATTATCTATCATTTCTGAATTTTCATATTTTATTAGAGGCCGTTGTTGGAGACCTAGTGTGAGCTTTTGGTGATGTCACAGATTTCAGATTTTTCATGGGGCCAGAATTCTTGCACTAGTTCCTTCTCATCTGGATATGCTGCCATTTCTAAATTTTGGACTTATTTTTATGCTGATAGAATTCTTTTTTCTTCTTTCCTCTGCTTCCTAGGGGCTGTTATGGTAGAAAATGTTGGGTAGTGTCTTTTCGCTTCCTTCTATAGCCCTATGCACTTCATTGGCAGGTTTTATATTGGGTTGTGCAGTTTGACTTACATACAGACCAGCAGAAGACACTTATGACTAAGAGCCAGTTGTGACCAATGTGGATGGGTACATACTAAATCATGGTGTATTGAATAAAGTTCTCTGTTGCCTTACACAATAGGCTGATCTGTGGAATGCACAGTGGACTGAGCTCCCTGCTCAGCTTTGCAGTGGGGAACAAAGATGGGCAGGGTCAGACTATGAGGGCCTGCCTATAGATTCCCTAATGACAAGCACAAGCAACAGCCCCAAGGGAAGGACTTGTGGATGCCCACCAAGAACCCAGAGGTGTGCCTAGGCTAGCATGGAGCTGGTAAATCTCCTCAGCCCAAAGTTCTCTGCATGGGTACGGGTGGGAGCCTAAACTCTTACTCCAAGAGAGTAAGGGTTGCTCTAGATTCCTGGATATCTGACTGGATATGGAATGTAGGGGTCCACACTGCATCAAAATCTCTGCAGAAGAAGGGTGAGGTGGCTCAGGCTTTTAATCCAGGCAAGCAGATGCTCCAGATGCCTGGAGATATGCCTAGGCATGAAGCAGAGGGCCCCTTCTGTGTACGGATTTCTGCACAGGGAAGATGTAGTGAATCAGGCTGCCAATCCATGTGTGCAGCTGTCTCAAATACCTGAAGATATGCCTGGAGGTGGAGTGGAGAGGGCCCCACTGCACCACAGTCTCAGAGGAGTAGGCTGAGGCACCTAGCTATGACACACACAGATAGGTTCCAGGTTGCCAAGCTGGCCCTGGATACAAGTCTTGTTTCACCCAGGAGAAACTGCAGCTACTGTAGCCTTCCTCCTGCCCCAGACCCACAACAGGGAAGAGCAAGTTCCAGGACCTATTGCTGGGGCACATTCCACACTTGCCACACAATTCTGGCTGTTTGGACCTCCACCCTACTTCAGAGCCCCAGTGTTCCAATCTCTGTCTTAAGACTAAAATGCCTGTGTGGACATGCTGCCAGATTGTCAAAGAATGACTGATTTGTATAAGCCTGGGTTATCCTGCTGCCAGACCCAGTTCTGGGGAAATGCCTGCAGATTTTTCTGGTATTCTTCCCACTCATTGTCTTCAAGTCTCTCCCTAAGTTTGCTCCAGATCTTGAAAAAAAGAAGAGTTCTCCCATGACCTGCATTGCACAGAACGCCGGGGGGAAAGGTGGGTCACAGAGAGGGACACTCTGCCCGTCTTATATTCTGGGGTTTCATTAATTTTTATTAGCCAGATGCTGTCACAGGAGCAGTTTGGCTACCTACTTCTATAGGATTTCTGTGTTCTTTGCTATCGTAGTGGATTCCTGTTTTCCTTCTTAAAGCTCACAAAGTTGATCCTTATGCACGATTTTGCTATTTCCAAGTGGCTGAGGCATGTTAGAAGCCTCCAGTCCACCATCTTGCCCAATTAAATCCGGAATTTGTGTTATTATATTTTTTTGTTTTAGAATTTCATCGTCTTTATAGATTCCAGATTTCTGATGAAATTTTATATTTTATCATCTTTTGATCTTATCATCTATTTGGATGTATTATTCACATGTGTATTAGGCTCTTCTTGCGCTGCTATAAATAAATATCTGAGACTGGGTAATTTATTTTTCAAATTTTGTCTTGCCATTTTGAATTATTTTATTTTGTTTCAAGTTCCAAATTACACATGCAGGATGTGCAGGTTTGTTACATAGATAAACGTGTGCCATGGTGGTTGCTCCACCTATCAACCCATCACCTAGGTATTAAGCTCAGCATGCATTAGCTATTTTTTTGTGATGCTCTCCCTCTCCCTAACCCAGCCCCATGACAGAACCCAGTGTGTGTTGTTCCCCTCCCTATGTTCATGTGTTCTCATTGTTCAGTTCCCATGTATAAGTGAGAACATGCAGTGTTTGGTTTTCTGATCCTGCGTTAGTTTGCTGAGGACAATGTTGTTTCTTGACTTATTAATAATCACCATTTTGACTGGTGTAAGATGGTAGTTAATTGTGGTTTTGATTTGCATTTCCCTAATGATCAGTGATGTTGAGCTTTCTTTCGTATGTTTCTTGGCTGCATCCATCTAACAAAAATCTAATATCTAATATCCAGAGTTTATAAGGAACTTAAATTTACAAGAAAAAACAACCCCATTAAAAAGTGGGCAAAGGACATGAACAAACAATTCTCAAGACTGGGTAATTTATAAAGAAAAGAGGTTTAACTGGTTCATGGTTGTGCAGGCTATACACAAGAAGCATGGCTCTGGCATCTGCTCAGTTTCTGGGGAGGCCTCAGGTTGCTTACAATCTGGCAGAAGGCAAAGCTGGAGCAGGCACTTCACATGGCAGAAGCAGGAGCAAGAGAGAGAGAGTGGGTGTGGGAAGAGAGGCTACACACTTTTAAATGACCAGATCTCCAGAGAACTCAGAATGAGAGCTGACTTATCACCAAGAGGATGGCTCAATCCATTCATGAGGAATCCACCCCCATGATCCAAATACATCCCACTAGGGCCCTACCTCCAACATTGGAGATTACATTTCAATGTGAGATTTAAGCAGGGACAAATATGCGAAGTTTGTGTTTGTATTATTTCTAAGTTTGTGTTTGACAACTCTAAATGTGTACCAGCGTTGGTTCTTAATCTGTTGTCTAGTTTTGTCATTTTCTTTTTCTTAATTTGTTTTTCTTGATAATATCATACAGATTGTCATATTATTATGTGAATAATTAGAGCTTCTGGATGATTTAAAGATGATTTTCTTTTAATTCTAACAGAAAGAGTAGAATTTATTATTATTTATTTATTTATTTTTAGATGGAGTCTCACGCTGTTGCCCAGGCTGGAGTGCAGTGACATCATCACAGCTCACTGCAACCTCCACCTCCTGAGTTCAAGTGATTCTCGTGCCTAAGTCTCCCCAGTAGCTAAAATTACAAGCACACACCACCACAGCCAGCTAATTTTTGTATTTTTAGTAGAGACGGGGTTTCACCATGTTGGCCAGGTTGATCTTAAACTCCTGACCTCAAGAGATCCACCCACCTTAGCCTCTGAAAATTATATTAATCCAATCTTAGGTAGCAGTGATTAAATTCTTGGCTTTCTATGTAAGAATCGATCTATTTTCAGTTTTCCCTTGTTCCTAGGGTGTATCCTTTCAGGTGATCATACTGATAGTACAAGTTTTATTTTTCTCTCTCATTAAATTCTTGATTGAAAAATGATTTCAACAATGTACAAGATGATTTTCATAATTATAATGTGATATTTACTGTAATAACCATGGAAGCCCACTTTGAAGAAGGCAGCAGTGAAAGCAAAGAGGAGCATTAGCTAAAGAACCAAGGAGAGGCACTAAATCAAAGGGTTTTTTTCTGTTTTCACCTGATAATAAATTCTCCTCAGAATAAATCAAATTGTGCGGTATTGGGAGCATAAGGGAAAAGACACAGAGGAGAAGCTTTGATGGAAAATTTAAGTAAAGATTAGAAATACAGTTGATAATTTTTATATCCAAAATTAAACTATCACTTTATCCCTCCAACACAACAAGAAAAGAAAACATCCTCAGAGGTTTCACTTTCTATAGCTGCCAGAAACATCCCAGGAAAACAAATTTCCTACATTGTGTTCTTTCAGAAGCAGAACAGAGTTGTCTCTAGGGCTTGTAGAGCAAATGCCCGCTCTATGAGCCCTAAAAACAGCTGTAAGACTTGAGAGATACCTTAAAAACAAGGATAAGGGGTACCCCAAAACAAGCATAAGAGATACCCTAAAACAAGGGTACAAGCCCTAGACAACGCTAGACATGGGCCTCTTACTCTGTTTTCTTTCATAGAAATATATACGTATGTATTTATTTGTGTGTGTGTGTGTGTGTGTATTTTGTCTGCACAGGGTGGAAAATAAGTTAAATATATGAAAATGATGGTGTTGGACTAGTTTTTAACCAATGAACAATATCTACATTGTAGAGTTTCAGTAATGTTAATAAAGTGTCTCTACCCCAAAATATGTACATAAGCACTGATAATAATACTAATTTGCCCTCCTAGGAATGGTTTTCTTTGGGAATTGAAGATTCTTTGGGAGTATTATCAGCAAGAATCTTGATAATACTCCTGAGAAATACATGTTACTGTTGAACAACTGGCATTATAAGGGGAATTAAGCTTGCTTCCTAAATTACTGGCAGTTAAGAGGGCATATGCTACTGGGACTGAAAAGAAATGTGTCTCAGGTGGAGAGTGGAATTATTAGGAAAGAAGGGAACAATGGCAAAGACAACTGGATCCACTTCAAAATTTTGCTTAGGGCTGCCTCTGAAAAATGATCTGTTATTGACATACTATAATTCTCCAGTCTTAAAATACAGTTTTAGAGGAAAGACCATCATACATCTAAGAAGACACCACTCCTGGATTTACATAGAAGAAATGAAGGGTAGTTCCTGTCTGATTTCTTTAAAGAGTTAGAGACCATCTTCTCAACCCTTTGACTCTTATATTCACAAAGATTTGTACAAAACAGATGTTTCCTTGGTAAAGAACTTTGCCTATTCTTTACTAAAAACCTTGCTATAATCTTTTTCTACATTCAGATGCTTGAAATAGTTAACACTCTTTTAGAATTCATTAAGTACAACCTGTAGTATAACTTAATATTTTTCTCTAACTAGATTTAAATTGACCCAATGTCTTTTTTTAGCAGTAATTCATATTTATTGTTTGAAAAAATTGAAACACACACAAACATAGCCAGAAATAAAAGCAATAAATAGAAACAACCCACAATTTTGCCACTTCCACTAGGTACATACCCCTTTAGATTTCTTTTCTGCACATATGCCCCTATGTATTCCTATGTATTAATTTTGTCATTTAATGATTTATTATAATCTTTCCTTATTAAGATATATAAGCCTAAATAATCAATTTTAATGTCAGTATAGTCGTCCAGCTTATAAATACAATAATATATTTACCCAACTTCCTACTAATGGACATTTAGGTTATTACAAAAGTTACATTGTAATAAACAAGACACACATTCATATACATAGGTATGTATATACACACATACTTGTTCATTGACTATTTCTGAATGACAGATCCTTCAAAGTAGAATTTGTAGGTTGCAGGATACTGACATTTCATGTTGTCAACTTAACCTCCAGAAGGGTGGAAATATTTCTGCAACCACAAACATGTACTCCCATGAATCCCCAGTACTCCACACCCTCTCCAGCACTGGTAAATTATTCTTTTAATATTTTCCAATGGCGAGTTTTCCATTTCCACCTCCAAATGTACTCCCCACCCTTCCCCACCCTGCTCTTTGGAGCATTTGTGGGCTCTGTGATCTCTGGCTTCCTTAAGGGTCAGCCAGTGGCGCCATTGGTGAGACAAGCACAGATGGAAGCACAGTGATGTCGAGGCAATTATTCCTTTGCCTCCTTTCTGCCAGGTTGATGGTGGGTGGGCTGTATCCTTCTACCAAAGGTTACAGCTTCTACCTGGTGGTCTCTACTCATTCTAGATTCCAGCAACTTCTCCCACCCTTTTCCATTCTGACCTAGGGTGGGAAATGGATCTCTGCTGGGCTAAATGGACCCAATTTCTTTACATAGTCTTATCCTAATTTCTATGAAAGTATTAGCCATGTATGTGTGTTTGTATCTGTGTATGTGTGTGGCAAAGCGTGGCTTATCATGCATATATATGTATGTATATATGTATCCATAGTGAGGGCAAATTAAAATATATAACATATACAAGCTGAGAATTGTTATACTGTGAAATTATAGACTATATTGAGAGGTGTTAGAGAACTTTTCTGTCTAGCTAAAGGATGGTAAACACACTAATCAGCGCTCTTTGTCTAGCTAAAGGTTTATAAATGCACCAATCAGCACTCCATGTCTAGCTAAAGGTTTGTAAATGCACCAATCAGCACTCTGTAAAAATGGACCAATCAGCACTCTGTTAAATGGACCAATCAGTGCTCTGTAAAATGGGTCAATCAGCAGGATGTGGGTGGGGCCAAATAAGGGAATAAAAGCTGGCCATCCCAGCCAGCAGTGGCCAATGCTTGGGCCCTCTTCCACGCTGTGGAAGCTTTGTTCTTTCGCTGTTCACAATAAGTCTTGTTGCTGCTCACTCTTTGGGTTTGCTCTACATTTATAAGCTGTAACACTCACCAGGAGGGTCTGTGGCTTCACTCCTGACTTCACTCCTGAAGTCATTGAGACAACAACCCCACCAGGAGAAACAAACTCCAGACACACCACGTTTAAGAACTGTAACACTCACTGTGAGCGTAATGGCTTCAGTCTTGAAGTCAGCAAGACCAAGAACTCACCAGAAGGAACCAATTCCAGACACAGTATCGTACTACATTTCAGCAAACATATATAATGCGTTTAAAATATTTGGACTCTTTCAAACTTTCAACTTTTAGAAGACTAACATTTTCTTTAAAATATATGTTACTTTTCTCTGTTATTTATGAGTTACTTAGCCAACAATTTGTGATTGAGGCTGTGTGTCCAAGCAATTGGAGCTTATGCATTTAATAAAAACAAATCTTCATCACCATTTGGTTTCCATTATTTAGCACAATGAACTAAATACTGTGCCTTTAAAGCTTTTTTGACATACTATTTAAATGTTTTACTGACATATTATTTAATCTGTGTAATAATCCTATGTATAGGTCATATAACACCTACTTTAAAATGATGAAATAAGGCTCAGAAAATTTAAATAAATTGCCAAAGATCACGCAATCAAAAGCAGAGCTAAATTTCTAACCCAGGTTTATCCAACTCCAAAGCCCATGCTCTTAATCACACTGTGGTTTACACTGAATTATGTAAATGAGTGAGAATCATTATTAAGTGAATGAGTATGTAACTTATTTTCTTTTAGCCATTTCAAGGAGTCTATTTTCCATCACATGGAAGATAATTTCACAATAATATGACTGTTCTTCTCTCATAGCCATAAGATGATTAAAATAAATCATTTAAAGTGCATTTTCTTAACTAGAAATTTCTTTTGTTTGGCAGAATGATTATAATAACTGTCACACTTATTCACTTAGGAAAATAAAAGTAGTTAAAGAGGAGAATAACTTTATAAAGTGGTATTTTCAGCAGCAAGGGTGGCCTCTTTTTCTTCTCTTCAACACAGTTATTTCTAGTTAATTGTACCAAGGGAGGGAATTTCATGAATTTTGTACTTTGTAATTAGTGACCAACATTTTTCTCAAGGTGCTAATTTTCTATTAATGAGCAATTCTGTGTTTGTTTGGCATTATAAACTGAAGTGTGTACTTTAAAAAATTAGTTAAAATATCTGATTGTGATCCTCCCAGAAGGTAATAGAAAGAAACCTATTGAAATGATCCATAGCTTTATTTTTTTTTTGTTAAACATAATTATATTGCTTGATAATATGTACTAATCATCAAGAGTCATAGTAAGCATATAATCTACTCACCAATTGAAATCTTATGGCTCAGGGAGATTTTTTGTTTTATTTTAATAAGCGATCTCTTTGCAAATCAATAGATTTTTAAATTGTTGGGATAATTATAATGGGGATTATTCTCATACTTTCATGCATACTAAAACTGCTTTAGACAATTTTTTGAAAATATTTCCACACTATATGCAGGCTTTGGAAAACAGGAACCACAGCTATAAGCATATTTGCTGTGTTAGAACATGAAGCAAAGGTAAATTTCCTGATTTAATGTTTCCTCTGAGACAGAGCTTCTACCTAGCTTTTCATCAACATCTCCATTTAGTGTGACCAAAATGAATAGTGACCAAATCAGAATTCTAGAGCTTATAGAAATGTTGAGTTCATCCTCCAGCCTCTAAGCTGAAATGTAGTTAATTCTCCCCTGGCCAAAGTCCCTCTCAATGTAATGCTGTTCATTTCCCAAAGGTTTCTTCTTCTTCCCTTATGTAAACATGACTGAAGTCTACAATGACACATTGTAGGAGCATCCCCACTTATGCAATGTTGGAATGAAGCAGAGATTGGTACCCTGTATCCTTTTTTTAATCATTCGAGTTTGGAGAAATCCCTATTCTGAGCTTCTCTACAAAAAGAAGATCTCAAGTGCTTTTCTTGCCTTGCAGCACCAATTCCTCTTCTGTTAATATCACATATTTTCACTTGAGGAAAACCCTCCTCCCAGACATTATTTAGGTGGAATTTCTCCCATTTCCACTTCCTTGACTTGAAAGGAAAACACACACACCAAGACCCAAAAAACAAGTGCTTAAGTGCTTGGCAGACACACCCAAATTTTCAGGCTTCTAGAGCTCACATTCTTGATCTGACCACCCCAAGATCCTAGTTTACAGGTCACTTTCAGGATATTTGCCATAGCTGAATACCACCTGTTCTGTAATTTACTTAATCTTTTTTCTCTAATTTGATTTTGTTAAGTAAACTTTCTATTTTGAAATGATTTTAAATTGACATGCATTTGTAAGAAATAATATAGAGATGCATTTGCAGGAGATAATAACATGCATTTGTAGGAAATAATATAGAGATCCTTTTACCTGGTTTTCCTCAATGGTAGCATCTTGCAAAACTACAGTACCACATCCCAACTAGGATATTGACATTAATACGGTCTACCAATCTTAGTTGGATTTTGCTGCTACCCAGTTTTACATGAGCTTTAGATACCAGATACGTAGATTGACATGTCCTCATTTGCATCAATTAGGATTTATCTGGCACAAATATGAGCATCTTTGCTCATTGGTGTGCACTTGTTTTCTAAGTCTCAGTAGATTATACATTTTTAATTGTTTTATCACTAACTTCTAAGTTTTAGTCTGATAGATTTTCCTAGCTACTTTCTTGCTATTTGGTAACTATTGATCAGAGTGGCTAGTCAACACAACATAAAGAGTGCTGTTGCACAAATTTAAAAAGGCATACCTCCTCAAGAAAACACAGTGTGGACAAGACTTTGCTAGCAGAATATGGTTGGATTACAACCCCATTTGTCTGCTCTGCCAGTTAGCCTTATGCTGGGCATGGCTTTCACAACGGTATATGACAATAGTGGGATTTTTATAGTTATTGTTCTCCTTTTTTTGGTTGATTTTGTCTTATTTTCCACAAGTATTGATATATAGCATTTTCTACAAAATTCAGTTCTAAGTATTTTAATTTTTATTATGCTCATCTCTCATCCACTGGTTACCAAAAATATGTATTTTAAAATTTCCAGCTTTACAAAGCTTATTTATTCTCTGATAAATAAGCTTTCTAACTTAATTATGTCATGATCAAAGAATGTGGTCTGTATAATAGCAGTTCTTCAAAATTAATTTAGTCTTGAGATAATGCAGTCCATTCTATTTCCTTGTATTGCAGTCTAGCACACGTTCAGATTTTGAAAATGTCGAAGCGTTCTTAGTTTCTTTCCGTGTTATTATGTCCACTAAACCAAATTTGTTAGCTTTGTTACTCACATTTTCTAAATCTTTACTAAATATTGCTTTCCTGCCCTTGCAATAGAGAAATAACTGTTAAAATTTTTCATTATGAAAATTCTCAGTTGCTCCTTATAGTTCTATTAATAATAATTTGTGCATCACCAGTTAAATTTTACTCATATATTTTGAGGCTTTTTTATCGGTGCATGGAAGTTTAGAATTGTCATATATGGAGACCTTTTACATTATACAAGTACTCTTTTTATCCTTAAAAGTGCTTTCTTAAAAATTCAAGTAAATTTTAATTTTAACGTAATATTAAAGTCACCCATATTAACAGTCACTCCAGATTTATTTGACTAGTGTTTGCTTCATATTTCTTTTTCCATTCTTCTATTTTCAGACTCCAAGTGTTTTATGATTTAGGTGTGCCTCTTCTTTATAACTTGTGACCTACTTTTTAAAATCCAGAATGCAACTGCTGTTTTTAGATGGATATATTTAATACATTTATATTCATTGTGAACACAAATATATTTAGAGTTACATTACTATTTAATATTGTGTTTTTAATTGTCATACATTTTCTCTGCTGTTTCTGTCTTCCCCTTCCCCGCCTTTTCTTCCCTTCTTTTGTAGTAATTTTTTCCCCTTCTTCCATTTCTCCCCTTCCCTATTTTATACATCATAAATGTACTACTATATTTCTAGTGTCTATTCTTGAAATGTTATAAGACATATTACTCTCAGTATAATTTTAATTTTTTGGTAAATAATTTGTCTCTTATCCAGTTTTTTCGAAGATATATAGAATATATTCAATAGCTTCACTGTAATGTGTCTAGGTCTAATTTGTTCAATGTTTAATTAAGAAAAATTCTATATATATATATATACATTTAGAAAAGTAGCAGAATGAACACTTATGAATTATAAATATTTCCAACTTTGCCAAGTATCAACTAATGGCCAATCTGGTTCACCTACATACTCTTCCCTTTCTTCAGATTATTTTGAAATGAATGCAAGACATCATATTATTTAATTTGCAAGTTATCACTACAACATATGAGCATTTTTAAAATAAAGACTATCATATCATTAACACATAAAATTATAGAAATGATTTAATATTGTCAAATATTGGGTCAATTTAAAAGTCCTTGGTTGTTTATCTGTCTTACGTACACACACACTCACACTGATGCATGCACATAAACACACACACACACGAGCGCACACAGACACACACACGCACACGCACTCCTTGATCAAATCCAAATCCAAATGAAGTCCATATTTATACATTAAAATTGGATAATATGTGTCTTAAGTCTCAACTTCCTAAACAATTTTATTTGAGATATAGTCACCGGCAGATTTAAAAATTAAAACTGCATGCAGTTATCTTCTTTGTTATTCTTTTTTTTTTTTTTTTTTTTTTGAGACGGAGTCTAGCTCTGTCGCCCAGGCTGGAGGGCAGTGGCCGGATCTCAGCTCACTGCAAGCTCCGCCTCCTGGGTTTACGCCATTCTCCTGCCTCAGCCTCCGGAGTAGCTAGGACTACAGGCGCCCGCCACCTCGCCCGGCTAGTTTTTTGTATTTTTTAGTAGAGACGGGGTTTCACCGGGTCAGCCAGGATGGTCTCGATCTCCTGACCTCGTGATCCGCCCGTCTCGGCCTCCCAAAGTCCTGGGATTACAGGCTTGAGCCACCGCGCCCGGCCTGTTATTCTTATTTAAAGATAATTCACACTAGTCCCAGTAAATATTATGCTTGTTACTTTTCAATAGGTATTCTCTATTAAATTAATAGTGTTTCCTTCTTTTTCTTATTTGTGGTTAATTATTTTATTTAAAAACCATGAATTGTATTGAATTTTGTTATCACATTTTATTGCATCTCTCTTTTCTATTATTGAGATAAACATGGGTATCGCTTTTATATCTGCTGATACATTTAATTACATTAATAGATTTTAAAAATACAAACATAGGTAGCTGAGTTGCTGTGTGTGTGTGTTGATCTCATTCTTTAATTTCTCTGAGTCTTTTTCTATTGGCTGTTGTTTGTTCTCTTTCATTTTGCCTTATTTCCTTCTGTTTCATTTTACGTTGAACTTTAAAAAATAATTTGTATAAACAATTTCATTCTAATCTTATGTTATTTTTCTCCAGGCAGGATTTTCCTTTGCTCCTGTCACTTATTGTGGGTATTAGCAATCTGGAACCACCATAATTTAATCTCAGGACTTGAGCTTATCTGGTCCACCCAGTTGACTCAAAGCTGAACTGTGGTCTAGGTGAAGTTGGGTAGCTTCCAAATAATTTTTAACTCTTGTTGGGTTGGAGCCTGGCATTTAAAAATTAATTTCTGAATTTCCTATTATAAATTTTGATTTTTAAAGTCTCCTCTAGAAGCAATGGCACTCATGAATTATACTGTTTATTTTACTTTTTGACATTTTGTACGTGTAATACTTTTCTTTCCTTATACAATATAAATTTTGGTCTCAGGAGCAAACAGAAAACTCATATTGAAATGTTTTAATTGTAAGTACAGTCACATACCACATAATGATGTTTTGGTCAATAATAGACTGCGTGTACAATCGTGGTCCCATAAAATTTTAATGGAGCCTAAAAACTTCTATTGCTTAGTGATCCTGTAGCCATCATAAAGTGTAGTGCAACACATTACTCATGTGTTTGTGGCGATGCTGGTGTAAAAACACCTACTGCACTGCCATTCATACAAAAACATAGCACATAGAACAGTACATAATACTTGATAATGATATTAAACAACCATGTTGCTAGCTTATGTATTTATAATACTATACATACTTTTTATCATTATTTGAGAGTGTGTTTCTTCTACTTATTAAAAATAAGAGTTAACAGGAAAACAATCTCAGGCAGGTCCTTCAGGAGGCCTTTCAGAAGAAGGCATTGTTATTTTAGGAGATGACAACTCTATACATGTTACTGCCCCTTAAAACCTTCTAGTGGGACAAGATGTGGAGGTGGAATGCAGTGATATCATTGATCCTGACCTTGTGTGGGCCTAGGCTAATGTGTGTGTTTGTATCTTAGTTTTTAATAAGAAAGTTTAAAATGTCAAAACTTTTTAAAAGTTAAAAGTAGAAAAATGCTTGTAGAATAAAGACATAAAGACTATTTTGTACAGCTCTGCAATGTGTGTGTGTGTGTTAAGTTGTGTTATAGCAAAATAGTAAAAAATAAGAAATTTTTTACAATTAAAAAGTATATAACGTGATAAAGTAGACTGGGCACAGTGACTCATATCTTTAATCCCAACACTTTGGAAGGCCGAGGTGGGAAGATCTCCTGAGCCCAGGAGTTCACAACCAGCCTGAGCAACATGGTGAGATCCTGTCTTTACAAAAAAGTAAAACAATTCGCTGGGCATGATGGTACATAGCTTGTAGTCTCAACTACAAGGGAGAATGAGATGGGAGGATTGCTTTAGCCTGGGAGGAAGAGGCTGTAGTGAGCCATGATCTCACTGCACTCTAGTCTGGATGGCAGAGGGAGACCCCGTCTCAAAAAAAAGTTATGATAATCTAAGGTCAGTTCATTATTGAAGAAAGAAAAATAGTGCTTTAATAAATTTAGTGTAGTCAAAGTTCACAGAGTTCATAAAGACTACAGGAGTATACAGCAATGCCCTAGGCTTTCACATTCATCCACCACTCACTCACTCACTCACTCACGCACCTAGAGCAACTTCCAGTCCTGCAAGCTCCATTTGTAGTAAGTGCCCTATAGAGGAGTGCCATTTATTGTTTTTATACTGTATTTTTACTGTATCTTTTAAATTATTTTTATATTTATAGACACAAATACTTACCATTGTGTTACAACTGCCTACAGTATTCAGTACAGTCACATGCTGTACAGGTTTGCAGCATAGAAGCAATGGGCTATACCTGATAAGCCCAAGTGTGCAGTAAGCTATTCCATCTAGGTGTGTAAGTACACGCCATAACATTTGCACAATGATTAAATCACCTAACATTTCTCAGAATGCATCCCTGTTGTGAAACGATGCATGACTGTAGTTTGGAAATGTCTGTATGTTATCAATTAGGAAAGCCTTATGTCCCTAATAGTGTCAAAAATAATATGGATAAAGAAAAAAACTGTTTAAAGTCAAATAAGAAGGTAAGCTTTAGCAGTTTAAACCCTTTCATAGTAATGTATGTTGCAAATTTCTCTGTTGACAGATGTCATTGTGGAGATGTTTGTGGAACTACTTGTATCCAGTAAAAGTTACTCAAAACAATATTTTGTTAAACTTTTGTATTTAAATACAGAGCCCCTTGCATCTTCCGTGATATTTTTCATAGAGAAGTATTGTTATAATTGTATTTAAAATTACATTTTGTGATAAAGTCATCACACACTAATGTTAATAGTTAAATGACATCTACTACCTTTGTACTGCTGTATTTTCTCCTTATTGCTGCTACATGCAGCACTTTCTCCCAGATTTTTTTTTCTCTTGCAAAGATTGTCTTTTCTGTGAGTGTTTTTAGATGGAAAACTAACATTTTTTGGACTGAAATTGTATCTAGGAGTGTACAGATTATTAACCTGACAGTTGCTTTTCTTCAGCACTTTAAGATACTATTTCAAAGTCTTCAGCCATCTTCAATTGCTTATTAGAAAAAAGTCTGAATGTCAGTATAACTGTCCTCATTTTTTTTTCTGGTAGCCCATGAGATTACCTTATTCATGCTCTTCTGTAATTTCAGTGCTCTGCGTCTTATTATAAAATCATGGTTTGATTTTGTTTGTATGTTTATGTGTTAATTAATGCCAAAAAATTCTTGCTTTTTGTTTGTTTGTTTGTTTGTTTGTTTTGGATGTACTTCTTCAATTGAATTTTTTTCTGTTCTCACTTCCTGGAGGATCCCAATCAATTTTCCATGTTTACTAAGTTCTTTTTCTATATTTCATCTCTTTTCCTTTTGTGTTGTATTTATACTAATCTTACTAAACATTAATTTTGTTTTCCAGTATTCTAGTTTACTCTTTAAGCCATCTTTCACTTTTTACTTCTATAAAAATGTATAACTCTATTTTTAGAATTTTAAGATTGATTTTTATTCTAACATAAATATTCTTCTTTTAAAATAATTTTCCTCTACTCTCGTACGTCAGAAATTAAATACGCTGTACTTTTTAGATCTGTGGACTGTTTTCCTTGCTGTTGAATTTCCTAATGTGCTGTGCAGTTTCTGTTTGTGAATTAATCTCCAGAGTTTTCTTCTGTTGCATGCCTTATTGTGGAAACCTGCTCCTAAGAGGATACTTTGGAGTTCCAAAAAAGTTTTATATTAGTTTATTTATTTAGGATTTGCATACTTTGGGGTAAATTAAAATTTGGATTCAATTTCTTGATAATTATTTAGGCCCAGGCTTAAGATACTTTATAAATATTGTTTTCTATTTATGGCAGTGCCTTCCAGTTCTCCTGCATGAATGAGTTGTAGTTCCCTGCCTCATGCTGGACTTGAAGCTTCAATGCTGATCTCTGCTCTAGTATTAAAACATCAAAGCATGTATTAAATCCAGGTACCCCATGGGCACATAACATCATGTCTATTTCACCATTATTGGTTTCCTCTTTATTTCCTGCATCTGGTAATGTTTTTTTCTTGGCCGAGCTTTAGGCTACTAATAGTCTTAAATGTTTAATTTCTATTTGCTCCTTTGTTTATATACATATTTATAGCAGCAGTTAGTGTGTAGATGAGAAGAATTCCCATATTTTCTAATAAACAGAATTACTTTACTTACCTATTTTTCATTTACTTAAAAAAATTATATGTTCTGTGATAAGCTCTCAGATTGAAGAAACAATCCCTGATCTTCAGCTTACACTAGTGGACAAGACGACCTAAATGATCGCAAAAATACAACGTGGTAGGTACTATGACGGGGGCTGGAAGGCTTCTATATAGCAGAGCCTCCTGGGTTAAGCTGAGGAGTGTAACAGAAAAGATTTTCTAACAAGTTAATTTTTTGAATTGGGGATAGTGATGTTTTCCCAGGGAACAGAGAGCTATGAGAAGGTTTAAGTCAGAAAGTGATAGGTTACATTTTGGATATGTTGCACTTTAGGCTCTGGTAGGATATTTAAGTGGAAATGATGTGCAGGTTTGAGCTTGGGAGAGCAGATTACAGAATGAGCTCTGTGTGGCAGTTGTACCTTTGGAGTGTGAGATAAGTAAGAAAGAGAAAAAGAATGATCCAGACAGAGTGCAGAGTGGTAGTGATGAATGAGATTTTTCCAGTGTCTTTGAGTATAGCTGGAGGGAACCTGCAGGCTGTGGAGAAAATGGATACAAAACAACAAAAAATGTGCATTCTGTATTTAGATCTCCTCTAATGTTTTTGAAGCATGTGAATAACAAATTAAATTTCTATAAATTAGATTTGTTCAAATATGCATCTTGAGTATAGCATTATTGGTACAAAGCTATATAGGGCTCTGACTTGAAATAGTTGTTTTGAGAGACTTATATATTTGAGGGGACTTATCTGGAATCAGATAAGCGTATTTTCATATCATCGCCTGTATATGGGAACAATGGTGCAAAGGGAAAATGATTATTTAAACTTGATCCATCATGGCCACTAAAACGTGTATGCTGATTTAAAGAGACACTGTGAAAATGATTTCAGGCCAGAAAATTGTCAGTTCTCAGAAAATGCAATGCTCTGGATGGGATGTAATATCAGGAAGGTCAAATCTATGTAACACTTGTGTAAGTTAACTAAATCGAATAAGACTAAAATATTTCCTTCTAATGTAACAAGCTGAACATTAATTTAGTCCTTCTTGCATTCAGGCAACTGCAGGATTTCTTGAAATACTGAAGTCATGTTTGCACACAGAAAGGGAAGTCTAGTTTGCTTGGATAGATTTTAGAGTTTCACTGAGATTTACAGCCCAATGCCAACCCTAGAGACTTAGCTTTATTGTGGGACTCAAAACAAATGTGGCTTAGTCACCAGAACATGTTAATTCCTACAGAAATTCCGGTATATTTTCAGAAAGTACTGTGCTAAATTCTAACTATAAGGGTCTTTAATGGGGTTTAGGGAATGTCACATTAATAGTGTAAAAATGGACAGTTTCAGGTATAGAGAAATATCCATATTTGTATATGAAGAAAGTACCTGCTCATAAGGTTATTATTGGAATCAGTGGCAAAAAAGTAGACATTAGAGTGAACATATGGCAGGGTGGTCAGTGGAACTTGGGTAGTAAATCTCTAACTACAGTGTCCAAGGGCCCATGCACTGTTTCAACAGGCCATCTGCTGAGTGGCAGGAGACGGAAACTTGGGGGCTCAAAAACAGTTCAGTCAAAACTGTCTAGATACTTTTCGATCAACAGTAAATAAGCACTGACTACATCAATAGCTCTAGGAGGTCCTCCAACTCTTATTGTTGTTGAAGGTTATCAGGTCTTAGTAAAAGTAAGTGGTGTAATCAGTATTCTGGTAATAGACTCCCTTCTTAAAGTTTAGACCTGAGATGGACTTAGGAAGCTGCAATTGACGCATTTGCCACTTGAATGAAGATCCCAGGTAAGCAACAGGGCAATCCTGTTTGGAGGAGAGCCAGGTTGGGTACTTAACTGGAGACTATACCCAGAGATTTGCTTCTAGTATTGAAGGGTGGTAACAAAAAGTAACTTTATTACAGAGAGTAAGGGGTGAGTAAGGAGAGAGAGATGATCCAGTTCTTTACTACAATGTGATGAAAATGTCAGTGACTCACTGACACCATGGAAGCCTTGTCTTGGGCAGGAAAAAGGGGATATTGTTGAGTGGGGAGATGACGCTAACAATGACATCTTGGCTTCCAAAGAAATATTTCCATTTTCCTGTATGCCAAAGAGGGTTTAATCTGATTACTCAACTTCTTCTTTCCCTCCCTCTCAACACTGAATATGGTAATGTTTGCTACTCTAGATTCTTTGATTTTTTGATGCTATAAATTGAAATAAAATGGAGAAAAGGATCTATAACTC
This sequence comes from Piliocolobus tephrosceles, assembly GCF_002776525.5. Classification (NCBI taxonomy): domain Eukaryota; kingdom Metazoa; phylum Chordata; class Mammalia; order Primates; family Cercopithecidae; genus Piliocolobus; species Piliocolobus tephrosceles. The sequence continues at coordinate 21,998,971 of NC_045438.1, forward strand.
TAAAAAGTAGAGAAAACCAAGAGTGACTTAAGATTAGAGATTAAATTGATAAATACAATGAAATGCTGAGAAGGTTCAAAGTTACTAGGAGGAAGAGAGAAAGAGAGACTGGGGGGAACTTAGGATATATTTTTACAAAGAATACGTAAGTGGAGTAACTATAGGGACCACGATAAATAGTTGGGAGAGGAAAGAAAATATGTACAAGTGGCAGATCATATTTTCCAAAGATAATTGCAACTTCTTGCATCCCACATGCTCTTCTTCAAGATGAGCTTGACATTACCCCCATCAAGAGGGGGAACCACATGTCTAATCTTCTAGGATCTGGACAGGGTCTTGTTGCTGTCTGACCAAGAGTACAATACAAAGGATGTCATGTGACTTTTGAGGCTAGATCAGAAAAGGCTAAAAGGCTTCCATCTGTTACTCTGGGAACATTGTTCAGAGTTGCCATGCTCAGAGAAGCCCAACCACACAGAAAAGCAGGAATTTTGTTCCAAGTAGGAAATCTCAGCTAGGCCTAGTCTTTGAGTCGTTTTAATGAAGGCACTAGATATGAGAAGCTTCCAGGTTATTCTAGCCCAAAGCCAACTGCGGATCAAGTCATTGTAGAGCAGATACACCCATCCTTACTTCACCCATTTGAATTCCTGAACCACAGAACCCATGAGCCTAATAAAATAACTGTTTTTATGCCACTGATCTTGAGGTGGTTTATTATGCAACAACAGATAACAGGAAGAGTAATGCTGTGCATTTGTATTACTCTAATGATCTTGATGAGATTTAATAAAAATGGAATTATCTTTTAATTACATTTGACTGTTGAACAGTGCTTACTGAAAATATTGTAGTTTGGAAGGCTGAACTAACCAGAATGGTTACTAATGTAGTAAACTTGATTTTCAGTTCAATTCAACTAGCATATGATTAGTGATAAACATGTAAAAAGCACTCACCAGGCATTCTAACTTTGATTTCATTATTTTATTATCTATTTAAAAACCAAAGTTCTAACCAAGAAATATTCTTGACATAATGGTCCTTGAAGGACCAACTTTGAGCTTTAAGAGCTAGAAAAAAAAATGCTTAGTGATATGGTTTGGCTTTGTGTCTCCACCCAAATCTCATCTTGTAGCTCCCATAATTCACACGTGTTGCTGGAGGGACCCAGTGGGAGAAGGTTAAATCATGGGGGCATGTCTTTCCTATGCCGTTCTTGTGATAGTGAATGGGTCTCACAAGACCTGATGGTTTTAAAAATGGGAGATTCCCTGTGCAAGTTTTTTTTAAATTTTTGCCTGCTGCCATCCATGAAAGACGTGACTTGCTCCTCCTTGCCATCCACCATGATTGCGAGGCCTCCCCAGCCATGTGGAACTGTAAGTCCGATAAACCTCTTTCTTTTGCAAATTTCTCAGTCTCGGTTATGTCTTCATCAGTGGCATTAAAATAAACTAATATACTTTGGACCACACAGATATCTTTTGGGTGCAAACCCATTATCAAAGTCTATGACATATTATTGACGAAAGAATTATAGTAAAGGTGTTTCAGAAAACTAAATTTGGACCACCACCTCATTATGCATACAAGTAAAATTTGTGAAAATTTATGTGCCTATGGAAAAATCACTTCAGATTTTCTGTGAATCCTAAACTTTTACTGAAATATATTTGTGGTATTAACGATTATTTTCAAGTAGTTCTTCAATTTTCTCAACACAGATTTTTTTTTTCCAGTTGCTTTTCACTCTTTCTGGCAGCTGGTCTGCTGTTACCTGAGGATTTGAGTCTTCACCAGCTGCTGTAAAAAGATTGTCATCCAGTCTAATGGAACTCTGATTGAGGAAGATTGTTCTAATCAAAAGCCTAAATTGGACTTTATTTTTCACAAAATCCAGAGGACTATTGGCATGTCATAGTGAATTTTGAAACTCTTGTTATATCCCAGGGTCTCATAAATAAAATTTTCTAATAGTATGTCCCCAAATAAATGGTTATTATTACATTTTAATGTATCTTAATGGGCACACCAAGAGCTAAATATGAAATCATTCTATTCTGCCCAAGAACATCAAGACAAATCAGAAACCAGCCTTACATGACCTTAGAGGATGTTAAAGAAATTTCTTTCTTCAAATGGAAGTATATTTTTTTTATCTGTATAGCAAGGTCAAGTATCTTATGGAATATAATCTGCTTTCAAATCAGAATTACAGAAATAAAAAACTATTCTTCAAGTTAAATTTTTAAATTTCCTCCAAAGTTTGCATAAAGCAAGATGTAACAACTCTTTGAAAGCAGCGTTCGTACTGTTACTTCAACTTAGCACACCGCATCTGGCTCATAGTAGGCCTCAAATTTTTTTCCTTAAAATGAATTGAGTAGCACATAGAACTACATCCTGAGTTTCACATGTGAACAATACTGACTAATGTGAGAGCCAGGCACTGCCCCCAGGCCCTGCCAATAAAAAGTAAGTAACTTCCTTTTTTACAGGAAATTTCAAGACTGTAAGCTTCTTAGTACCCATAGCATGCATATAAAATTTTAGTTTCACTGCACTAGAAAGCTGGAGAATCCCTAAAGTCTCATTGCTTTTGTTGGTGGTGGTGGTGTTGGTGTTAGTTCTTTGGTATTTAATGATCAAAACGCTAACAGATGTTTAGTCCTTTTTTCTTTTTTTTTTTTTTTTTTAAGTTCCTGAATACATGTGCAGACATGCAGGTTTGTTACATAGGTAAATGTGTGCCATGGTGGCTTGCTGCACCTATCAATCAACCCATCACCTAGACATTAAGCTCTGCATACATTAGCTATTTATCTTGATGCTTTTCCTTCTCCTACCTCCGAAAGGCCCCAGTGTATGTTGTTTCCCTCCCTGTGTCCATGTGTTCTCATTATTCAGCTCCCACTTAAAAGTGAGAACCTGCAGGCTGGGCTCTGTGGCTCATGCCTATAATCCCAGCACTTTACAAGACTGAGGTGGGTGGATTACCTGAGGTCAGGAGTTCGAGACCACCCTGGCCAACATGGTGAGACTCTGTCTCTACTAAAAATACAAGAATTAGCCAGGCGTAGTGACGCACGCCTGTAGTCTCAGCTACGCGGGAGGCTGAGGTGGGCGAATCTCTTGAACCTGGGAGGCAGAGGTTGCCGTAAGCCAAGATTGCACCACTGCAATTCAGCCTGGATGGCAAGAGTGAAACTTCACCTCAAAAAAAAAAAGTGAGATTTTCTGTTCCTGTGTTAGTTTGTTCCATGTCCCTGCAAAGGACATGATCTGGTTTTATTTGTTTGTTTTGGTTTATTTTATGGCTGCATAGCAATCCATGGTGTATACATACCACATTTTCTTTATCCAGTCTATCACTGATGGGCATTTTGGGTTGATTCCCTGTCTTTGCTATTGTGAATAGTGCTGCAATGAACATATACATGCATGTGTCTTTATAATAGAATGATTTATATTCCTTTGTGTGAACACTTCACACTATCGGTGAGAATGTAAATTAGTCTAACTATTGTGGACGTCTCACTGTTAATGCAATTAATTTGGGAGGACAAGAGGGAGAGGGCCCTTTGAGTTCACAGAGACCTATGCAAAGCCAGTCCAATGTGAGCATGGCCCAGCATTTCAGGTCCTGAGAGTGGGACTAACCAGGTGAAGACCTAAGGTCAACCTCAGCCATGCATTCATTTATCCAAAAATATTTCTTGAGCACCTACTGTGTGCCTGCACTGAACTGGGTGCTGTGATAGAGTAGATAACATAGGTGACGTAAGCCTTTTCCTCACAGGTTTACAATCCCAATCATGGTTTGGTAGACAACAATGTGAGACCTTGACTCTACAAAATATTAAAAAATTAGCTGGGTGTGGTGGCGTACACCTTTGGTTCCAACTACACGGGATGCTGCTGCAGGAGGATCACTTGAGACCAGGAAGTCGAGGCTACAGTAAGCCGTGTTTGTGCCACTCAATTCCAACCTAGACAACAGAGAGGAATCCTATCTCAAAAATAAATAAATAAATAAATAAACAAACAAACAAATACAATAAAAAGAAAAGAAACAAGGAGACTCAATAGTTTCTGGATTAGAGTTAAAATGGACAAATTGTTCAGCCTGAATTGTGGACTTTTAGTGGGGGAAATTCTGACAATTAGAAACGTAAAACAAGAATTGGTAGAAAAAAGAAACAATGATTAAAGTTAATTTAAATATGCTCAGTATATAAAAGAGGTTATAGTGTTAAAAGCCAAAATAAAAATAGTACATAAAGTATTTTAAAAATTAGTTATTTTGCCCATATAAGTGTTCAGTATTGTTTTTAAAAGTACTGTAAAGTGACCAATGTGTGAATCTGAGAGTGGAGTTGTTCACTTCCTGGATATATAAGATATACGGTGTTTATTAAAAAAATTATTTCAATAGTTTCTAGGGTACAAGTGTTTTTTGGTTACATAAAAAAGTTTTTAGTGGTGATTCCTGAGATTTTTAGTGCACCCATCATGTCACCTAAGTAGTGTACACTGTAGTCAATACGTAGTCTTTTATCCTTCACCCCTCTCCCAACCTTCCCTCTCAAGCCCCCAAAGTCCACTATATCATTCTTATGCCTTTGCATGCTCATAGTTTAGCTCCTACTTACAAATGAGAACAGACTATATTTAATTTTCCATTCTTGAGTTTAAAATTGGATTTTTAAATATAGACAAAAAAGAGTTTTGGAAAGGCACATGGCAGGGTGGGGGTGGGGTGGCATATTGTGTAATATATCTGTTTTTTCTGTGTTTTCTGTCCTGGACCTCTGGTGGCACAGTTTGGCTCACATTTGTGGACTGCTGTAGAACTCTTATTTGGTTTCCTGGTTAGTGCTATATAGGAAGTCATATGAGTCACATGCGAGGTTGTCTGTGACTCAAGAAAAGAAAAAAGGAAGAAAAAAAGAATGAAGAAAGGAAGGGAAGAAAGAAGAAAAGAAAGAAAGGAAAGAAGGAAGAAATAATAGAAAAAAGAAAGCCAGTTAAGATCCATTTTGGGAAACTGAACACAAGCCATACTGGGTTTGCCAGTGAAACTATATGCAGAGCCTGGCTCAATCCACTTCTGTCATTCACTAGATACAATATGAGGCAGGGTAGGCTTTGGTAAGGAAGAAGTGCCCCAGGCTCTGTGGACACAAACTAAAGTAGATTTTAATTACAATGAGGTATGAAATTGGATTAATATTGAGTTAACTAAGAACAACAGATAACTTTCCATGAAATAGATACTTTCAAGATCACTTGGAAAGGACAGATTTGGAGGGGGAAAGGATGTATGAAGCGTTTAATATGGAAAACGCATTATCAACCCAGTAATTTTTTATTTTCCCACAATATAAAGATTCCTTGATAATATATTGCAGAACAGAATTTCTAAAATATCATAATGACAAATGGACCTACAGTGAGTGTGGAGTAAAGATGCTGTTCAGTTGGGAGAACAATTACTAGTGCTGTTCATCTGTAATTAAGCGGTTTTAGGGCTGAAGAGAAATTCTCCCTTTATCTTATCTGTAAAGTGTAGCATTGACCCTAAAGGGTAGATGTTAGGTGATTTCGAAAAGGAACCAACACCGCTATAAAATGCATCACAGAGACCCTTCATTCCAAACAGATGTATAAAATAAGTTGCTTTGTCCTATAATACTTTGGATATGAACTGTGTTTTAGGGCAAAGGATGGATGACAGATCCTTTGAAAGTATCATTGCACTGATAGTATGAATTAAATGTGAAGCAAGTCACAAACTATTTGTAACATTTACAACAAACAATTCAGAGTTAATGTCCAGATGAATGCAGACCTCTAAAGCAACAAGTAAACCACAGACACTTCAACAGAAAAAAGATGAAGGATAAAACTAGGAAATTCATGGAAGAAACAAAAATACTTAATAAAACATGTGAAAAGTAACCAGGGAAATATAAATTTTAAAAATTAGATTTTTTTCTCATAAGATTGGGAAAAAATAAGAACTTATTGAAAACTACTGATAGTTATGGTAAGAGAAAATAGCTACTCACATATATTTTCGGTAGGAATTTTGTAGCTTTATTCAAGGTCAGTTGGTAGTATTGAAATTAAAATGAAGCTCTCTTTCAATTCATGATTTAACTTTAAGCTATCAATCTCAAAGAAATGCTCACATGAAAACCCAAAGAAGCATGGATGTAAATGTTCACTACTGAATAGTGGATGTGGATATGAAGTTATATTACATGGCCTTATCCTCAGGAAGTTTATGTTGTTAGGAAGTTAAGACTTATACCTAAGAAAATTAAAACCAGAATATTTAAATGTTCCAATCTAAGCAATGCGTAAATACGTGGAAGGAAAGAAAGATAATTATGATGTGAGTTTCGTAAGAAAAATTTTGTCGAGAAGGTAAAACGTCTAGTTAATAAAATTGTATATCTAGTTATTATTAAAAAGTGAGCATTTATTAATTAAAACCTAAGTTTTATGAAGTCAGGGTTGTTTTGTTTATTTCTTGCTCTTCCACAAAATCTGGAACAGTGCCCAGCACAGAGTAGGCAATGAGAACATATTTCTTGAAGAAATTAAATGGTATAAAACTGTATAAAAATTTTAAATGAGAGTTTTTAGACATAAAGACAAATAAAATAACAACAAAAAGCAAAAAAAAAAAAAAAGTCACTATAAAAACCAAAATAACCATAGGATTATTAGTGCATCATTATTATAGGCAGACAAGAATAATAACAGCTAAATAACAGTATAACACTTTGTTCTATTTTGTGAAATATGCTTCTAAAATAATTTAAAATGACAGATAATTTTATCTTTTTAAAAACAAAATAAACTCAAAACAATTCTCAAAGGAGCCCTAAAAGCAGCATGTTTATACATTAAAATAGTATTCATCTCTTTACATTCTACATTAAAGTAATTGTTTGCTCTTTTTATAAATAACATGTGTCTAAGCTGTCATTTGCTAAATGACATGTTACCATTCTTGTTATATCCCAAACCAAACTTTGCTGGAAAATTTATGTCTAACCTTGCTCTATTAAAAAGAGTGGTTGAGATTTCTTGTTTTTATTTGTAAAACTATAGATCAAGGATGTCGGGTAATCATACGCTAAAGAGAAAGAGAGTTGTCAAATCATAGTGTTGAAGTCCCTTAGAGATTGTCTGCTCCAATTCAATTTTATTAATCTCATAAATGGGTAAGCCAAGACTCAGAAAGGATGACTTACAGAGGCTTCAAAATCAAAAGGACTTATATATGAAGCAGTTGTGTACATTAACTGTAGAAGCCAAAGATATTTTTAACCATAATAAAATGAGATAATATATGTAGTGTACTTATCACCATGCTGTAGACATTTACTCCCTCAGTAAACACTTACTATTATAGACAATGTTAATGGTAGTTACTGTTGTTAGTAGCAGCAGTGCTCAAGGTGACACACCTTATGCAGAGTAACTGGTACAGTTAGCGACAACCTGAGCTAAGCATCATTTAGTTCACTCATTTTCTAATTGATAATGCATCAAAACAAATCAAATGTTTACAAGTGGAATAAATGATAGTACACATCAAGAGGATACAAAACATCTAGGTGAGTATACAGCACATATTTCTGGAGGGAAATGACAAAATTTTAGTAGCAGGCACTTTCTCTAGTTTGTAGCCATACATGTAACTCTCAATATTGGTCATAAAATTTTCTGCTTTTTTTATTGTCAAAAATATTCTGATTTGTGTTTGCTGCCCCAGCATTATTATTAACAATGTTTTATATTAATCTCAAAAGTCTTACAGATTAGATCATAAATCATATAATAATCCTAGGCTTAAAGCAAATATATGCTCTCTAACTGACACAGCTTAAAAAAAACATTCTAGGCCAGGCATGGTGGCTCATGCCTGTAATTACAGCTCTTTGGGAGGCCGAGGCAGGTGGATCACCTGAGGTCAGGAGTCCGAGACCAGCCTGGCCAACATAGTGAAACCCTGTCTCTAATAAAAATGCCAAAATTACCCGGGCATGGTGGCAGGTGCCTGTAATCCCAGCTACTCCGAAGGCTGAGGCAGGAGAATCACTTGAGCCCAGGAGGCGGAGGTTGCAGTGAGCTGTGATCATGCCATTGCACTCCAGCCTGGGCAACAAGAGAGAAACTCTGTGTGTGTGTGTGTGTTTTTTTTTTTTCCAAAAAAATAATTCTAATCATAAATAGGTCACAAGTGAGAAGGTTGCATTAGTGTGGCTTTATGATGAGATATATTTTACCAGTGTTAGTTCATTTAGAAGTTAAATCTCCATTGAATAGGACTCAAAGTCCAAGAAAGAAAAAGTAATAAGTCATCTACAACACATAATTGGAGATTTTATTCATTAGGTCAGAACATCTTATCAAAGCATAAGAGGTAACATCCTTGCATAAAAAGTCTTTAAAATCAAATGGTTCATTGGTATGTAGCACCATAAACCCAAATGTGAGCTGAACAAGAAGTTTCATTTCCTTTTAAAATACAAGTTTATTGGTTACATATTAATATCTGTGGAAAGCTACAGAACTTGCCTGAACATATCCTAGGAATATAAACTGTTAATAAATAAGGTGCTGCCAAACCAAGGCAGCCTACCTTGTCATTATCAATCTGGCTTCCTAAAATACTTTCTTGCCTCTAATACATCATTGGTCAGGTTGATAAAGCCATTTTTCTTTTTTCTGACAGGTTAGAGCCCTGCATTCCAGAATGAGGTGCATTATTAGCTAAGAAATTGCTCATAATGTTGAACTCATTGAAGTTTACCTCTGTATGTGGGTAGATGAATACACATTTGTGGAAGTGTTTCCAAATCATTTTGTGCTAATAATAGTTCTGTTAGATGCCTATACTTCTTAAGTTGTCTTAAAGTAAACTTTCACCATCATTATTCAGAAAATTATTTTTCAAAAGCAACTTTGAGCCATTAGATTTTCTCTTCCTTATTAAGAAGTTCACACTCCAGTGTGGGGCAATGAATAATGAAGACACAGAAGCCCAGAGATGAATGGAGACAGGCAGAGGCTGTGAATTTTCCACAAATTGGATCCCTGTGAAACTGGGTTGTATCATAGTAAACAGTAGATAAGTATAGTTGACATTCAGAAAAATCAAGAGAAATAATCCAGAAAATAGATTTTTTTCAAACAGGAAAGCAAATTTTAGTGTTACATAGTTAATAATAATTATTAAAATAATATGACTATCACAGACCAGGTGCTGGAGCAACATTGCTTTATAGCAGAGGTCTTCACAGTCAATAGGAGTTTCTTGCAAAATCTTAAGCAATAAGTCAGCATTCACAATTTACTTTTTGAGCAGAGGCCGAAGGTCACAGACACAGAGCATTAAAGGAGCAGGCTAACATCATAACCTTTAGTGTTATACTGGGATCACTGGATATCCACAGTGAAGGTTTTTCCTCATTCTCTATTCAGCACCAACTAGAATCAGGCTATTTCACTGCACATAGAATTATGCAGCTAAATTTCCAGGCTTTTTGTGAAATGTTAAAGCTTTCTATGTCTGTAAGTTTCTGAATCCCCTTAGTTTATTTAGGTTTCTATGCCTCTAAGCAGAGCTGTCGGAAGAAGTTAGTTTTTAAAAGATTACACCGAAATGGGAAAGCAAAAATTCAGAACAATCAAGTCAGCATGATTTTTTTATTCAACCACACAAGGAGTGATATTGCTAAGAATCTCAGAGTGTATTGCCTAGAGAAAGAGAGAGGGGGAAAAAAGCATTAGATTCTGCTGGAAGAGTGTTAAAAAAGAGGCATTCCCTTTGCTTTCAGTTAAAAAATTCATCTACATATATTTTATAACTAAAGGTTGCCTATAATGACTTTTTCACAGAAGTATGTAATTAAATGATGCACATTATAAAAATAATGACTGAAATAAAGAACGAATTCACAGTTTGGAGATTCTCTTAATAAATCCTGTGTGACAGGTGCCAATTATGATCATTGCAGCTGCCTCATTTGCTTGCATGTTCTTCTCTATCTCACTTTTCGCTCACAGTTTTGGCATCTTGTTCTTTTTTGTACATCTTCTCAATTATCTCTGGTTTGAATCATTTCCCAATCACGAGAAGGATCAGCCTACTCCCAGCCCACATTCAAGTGACGTCTTTGAAATGTCAGCTTCCTTAATCAAAGAGGGTTGAGGATAAATCTCAGCCAAGTCTCCCAAGAAGGACAAGCAGCACTCAGGCCTCTTCTCTGAGTCCTCCATGATTTTTTGGCTTCCTTAAAGTGATCATTCTCTAAGGCTCTCAGGACATTCCCCTGTTGCAGGACTTAGTTTTTAAATAACATTTCAGTTGTCTGTTTACTTTCCCCTCTTCCTGTTATACTTATGCTCTAAGAGAGTAAGGATTATGTGTGTCCTTCATTGGAATATTTGAAATCCTAGCACCTATCTGTGTCAAACACATAGTAAAGCTCTATAAATACTTGTTGAAGAAAGGAATGGAGGCACTGATTAATCAATTAGCGAATTAACTAGGAAGCTACTGGAGATAATACCTTTGGTAACTGTTTTCTTTTTTTTTTTTTTTTTTGAGACGGAGTCTCGCTGTGTCCCCCAGGCTGGAGTGCTGTGGCCGGATCTCAGCTCACTGCAAGCTCCGCCTCCCGGGTTCACGCCATTCTCCTGCCTC